>NC_091951.1:323575939-323658439 GCF_031021105.1 Erythrolamprus reginae
TAGGCTCTGGTGAGATTGCCGAAGCAGAAGCTGCGTAGGATCAGGTTAACAACTCTAGAAGCCTTTTTGGCGATATTGTTGCAGTGGGCTTTAGCACTTTTAAATTAAAAGAATCTAGAAAACTTAAAATGAAGGCAGCATGGGCCAGAACCTAGCAGACATCAAGGAAATATCTATTGTTAGATATTGTTGTGCTCCTCATAGTAAGATTTCCTATACCTGACATAGAGTAATAGAAAAGGAAAGCAAAGAGGAACATAAGGGATAGTAAACAGTCCCAAGCCTTTGATGTTCTAAAGCTGGAAGTCCAACCACCTATTAAATTTTATGGCTTAACATTGGTTCAAATAGTGCAGCCTTATTATATTTCTTCAAAAGGCAGGTCTCCATGAGTTCAACTGGATTGGCATTTAAGCAAATGTGATTGGATTTGTCCTTATTAAATAATAACATAATGTAACAGATAAATACAGGTAATAGATAAAATACAGGATAAAATACAGGAAATAGTATAAGGGCAGAGTAGATAGGCCATGAGGTCTTTTTCTGCCGTCAATCTTCTATGTTTCCATGTTTCTATAACAGATATACCCCAAAAATAAGACAGCGTCTTATATTAATGTGCTATGTCTTATTTTCAGGGGATGTCTTATTTTTTTTAATGAAGAAGAATTCCCATTTATTACTGAACAAAAAAAATGAACATTTATTCTATACTGTACAGTAGTAGTCATCACAAACCAGGATAACCAGACAATCTGTGAATCCTATCAATAAATTCTTACTACTATCATACCATTATTTCCATGTACAACAATTATACTTTCTTCAAATATATGTTATATATGTTCTGTTCAGGAATTCTGCGAAACAAAATGTCTCCTAAATCTTACTTTCGGGGGAAGCCTTTTATTAGGCAATTCTACGAAACCTCTTCTATGTCTCACTTTTGGGGGTGACTTATTTTCGGGGAAACAGGGTAGGTATAAACAAGGTTATTAATACATGAAATCAGTAATGGGCAGCCAAAAATTTTACTGTCACACTGTGGGTGTGGCTGATTTTGTGGGTGTGGCTTGATGGTCATGTGACTGAGCAGGAGTGGCTTGCCGGCCATATGGCCAAGTGGGAATGGCTTGAACGATCATCATCGTTCAAGTGAACTGTTAAGTCCTCGACTTACAACCTCACCAGTGTCGCTCTCTGGGGTGACAATTTGCTTCGCGTTTCCTGTGCTCTCCTTCCTGGGTCGCCCCCTGCCTCAAGCTGGATAGCTAGGTGAATGGGTGCCAATCAGCTGTTGAGAAAAGAGGGGGGAGGAAATGAGCCCCCTGCAACACCTGCCGCGAAAAAAGATGGCAGCACCCGAAGGACTGATACTGGAGTGGTTGCATGCAAATTGCGGAATCAAACTCCGCCTACCTCACCCATTCCTGGTTTGAGGAAGAAACTATAGAGTCATGTAATAGTATTCCAGGCATTGATGACTCTGTTGCTGAAATCGTATTTCCTGCAAGTTTGGTACGGTTTACCTTAAGTTTGTATCTATTGTGTGCTCTTGTATTGTTGTGGTTGAAGCTGAAGTAGTCATTGACAGGTAGGACATATTAAGTAGAGAGAGGCATGTCTAGAAAAGGCTGTCATGGTATTAAAACCACACTGGTTAAATCTTGAAAGATTGCTGCAATAGAAGGTTAAAAGAATTTTGTAAAATATAACAAGGAAAAAATATTAGCTTAAATTAGGATTTTATTAATATCAGATTAGATGTACATCTAGACGTTGAATGTTTGTAATCAGAAAATTGGTCATACTTTAGGCCAAACAATTTACCGCTGGTTGTATACACTGTATAAGAGACTTTAATGAGGCTGTCTGGGAGACAGCAGGGGGGGGAGGGGTTATGTAAAGTCTTGTCTTTGTATTGTTGTGAATATGTATATATTTCAAATAATATTTTTTTTAAAAAAAAAACATTGAAATCATTTTTCCCTTGAGCTGTATTATTTACAATGTATTTATGTTAGTTTGAAAGATTGTAACACAACAGCTGTGCCTCTCCAGGGTATGCTATCTTTAATATGCAGCTGAAAAAAGTTTTGTGAAAAACACAAACTTTGCTCCCTCTTTTTCCCCTATATTTTTCTTTTCTACTAAACTATGTGATTATTTTATTTCTCTTCCAATTCTTAATGATATTAAGCCTTTGAAGGTACTGTAAACCTCAATGACATTTTCCTAATTGCCTTCAGGGATTTACTGTAAACGGTCATTTTTTTTTGGTCTATAGAGAAAACCCGGTGTGCCTTTTCTACTGATTAAACAAAGAACAGAGGAATGGTTGTTTTTGTTTTATTTTTACAGAAGGAATTCCACTGCATCTTGCTTAATTGAAACATCCACAAGAAGTAACTCCAGTGAATCTACAAGAATTATAACATATATGGGCAGGTCAAGATAACTAAGTAGCAATACAAGATCATGGAGCCACTTAACCAACCAAAATAAACTATAATTGCAATTGCAATTATAATTACAATTGTCTTCTGTCTTTGCACAAGTAAACAAAGCGCAATGCAGATGTAGTCTTATCTTTTGCCTTGCTGGTACAGGCAAATGTTTCAAAAATAAGAATGTGACTTACAAATTGTAGCTTGGGTGACTTAATATAGCTCTACAGATATGCTGTAGTTTGATATTCAAACCCTTGATGGTGTTTTCTGAGAAACATCTGCAGCTAATCAGCCCTGTTTTATTATTTATTTCAATATCTAAATTCAGAAAAATTCCCATAATTCCTTTTATGAGGAATTACTCATACTCATGGAATATTCAATTCTATATAGGTCTAATTAGAAAACAATCAGTTGGAATTTAGTGCAAATTTGCACTTACAGACTTTCAAACCTTCAACTAATTTTCTTTAGATTTACTCCTGAATAAATGGGCAGTGGATACACTTACCCAAGAGTAAGATTCATTCTGCATAATGAGTTTTATTTATGAGTAAGCACATATATTGTGACATTGTTAATGTGTCCCTTTTACCTCTGGGACTTTATGTATGCAAGAGGATTTTGTTCAATCCTGCCTAGAACTCTACTGGGAGAAAATCCACTAAGCTGTCACTGATGAGATGACTGTGACATTTTTGAGTGGAAGACAGCTAGGTATATATAATTAAAAGGACTGGTGAAGTGGTCTTTTCACATTAGCATGGATCAAATGGAAAACGGCACATGGAAACGAAGGCACGTCAACCCCCATGAGCTCAGTGTATTAACTCAAGGTTAGATTTCAGCACACAGATTCCTGCCAAATGTGGGAGTCAACGATGAATATGGCATTGCTTTATCTGACAGATATGAACATACTTCTGTGTACTTCAAAGATGAATTTACAACAGTAATCTAAGGACTTGTTCACATACAGTAAAACCTTAACTTTAGAGACTCCCATTCTGCAGATTTCAAATGAAGATGCAATTATCGGAATTTTGATTTTGCTCTCCAAATAAGAGACTATGTTGGCTATGTTTATTTTATTTTATTTTATTTTATTTTATTTTATTTTATTTTATTTTATTTTATTTTATTTTATTTTATTTTATTTTATTTTATTTTATTTTATTTTATTTTATTTTATTTTATTTTATTATTTTATTTTATTTTATTATTTTATTTTATTTTATAATTTTATTTATTTTATTTTATTTTATTTTATTTTATTTTATTTTATTTTATTTTATTTTATTTTATTTTATTTTATTTTATTTTATTTTATTTTATTTTATTTTATTTTATTTTATTTTATTTTATTTTATTTTATTTTATTTTATTTTATTTTATTTTATTTTATTTTATTTTATTTTATTTTATTTTATTTTATTTTATTTTATTTTATTTTATTTTATTTTATTTTATTTTATTTTATTTTATTTTATTTTATTTTATTTTATTTTATTTTATTTTATTTTATTTTATTTTATTTTATTTTATTTTATTTTATTTTATTTTATTTTATTTTATTTTATTTTATTTTATTTTATTTTATTTTATTTTATTTTATTTTATTTTATTTGCCATACAAATATAGTATTGTATTGTAGTATGTTTAACATAATATAAGTATAAAGTAGAGATAGAAATTATAAAAAAGACATTTGGACAGGAACGGTAGGTACAAAGGTGCACTTATGCACGCCCCTTACAGACCTGTTAGAAAAGGGGAGAGGTGTATTGTAGATAATGTAAGGTTGAAGATTTTGGGATTGGGGGAAGAAACAACAGAGTCCGGTAGTGAATTCCAGGCATTGACCACTCTATTGCTGAAATCGTATTTTCTGCAGTCTAGTTTGGAGCGATTTACATTTAGTTTGTATCTATTGCATGCTCTTGTGTTGTTCTTGTTAAAGGTGAAGTAGTTGCTAACAGGGAGTACATTGTGATGTATGATTTTATGAACAACAGTTAAATCAGTTTGAAGGCGGCGTAACTGTAAATTTTCTAAACATAGTAATTGAAGTCTGGAGGAGTAAGGTAATTTGTTGTGTGAGGAGGAGTGGAGGACTCTTCTTGTGAAGTATTTCTGGACTCCTTCAATTGTATTAATGTCTGTTATGCAGTATGGATTCCATACAGGTAAGCTGTATTCAAGAATTGGTCTGACAAATGTTTTGTATGCTCTGGTTAGTAGAGCGGTGCTTCTAGAGAAGAAGCTGCGTAGAATTAAGTTTGTGACTCTTAGTGCTTTTTTGGCAATGCTGTTGCAGTGAGCTCTGGCACTTAGGTCATTGGAAATGGGAAGAAAGTCTGGATAGTGATGGTTTCTGAAGATGGGTTAATATTTTTTTTTAATTTTCATGAACCGGACTGCATGTTATACTGCAAATTACATGAGATGTGTAGGTATTTTGGTAAACATTTTAGTCTACCACATTTTCCAAAGTTAGTTAACCCTGTGAGGTTGTTAGGGTCCTCCCTTTGAATGAAAAAGTTCATCTAAACTTTTGACAGATAGCTATTGTACTTACTGCTTTAAGCATCTGTCCAAATTCACCTCCTCTATCAACACAGCCCAAACTAAGTGGGGAGAGTGATTGATGTATGTTTTTTTCTCCTGTTTACCCATCATGGTATTCCGAGTCTTCAGAGAGGGGTGGCATACAAATCTAATCAATAATAATAATAAATAATAATAATTAAAAGACAGCATCACCTGCAAACTGGTTGCTAAGCAAAATAGAGTTTAGCTATGGGGAACAGATTATGCTGCAATACTTGTGTGTAGTCTCACAGCCTGGAGAAAAGTATATTAAACTTGTTGTCCAGATGTGTGCAGCTGGGGGGGGGATGTACTTGCGTAGGAAGTGAAAATACAGGCACTTTGATGATAAAAGAAATAAATTAAAAACTACATTTTATAGCTTGCTCCCAGCTCGTTTGTTCCTTCCAAATCTGAAATCACTAGGTATAAAATATACTAGGGGTGCCCAGAAAGTAAGGTACCACATTTTTTCTCTCTCAGTCTACAGTAATGATACGAATGCAAAACTTTAGATATTCATTATTTGAATTATCAGGAGTGTGTGTGTAAATTTTGCATTTCTTCAGACATATAGTGTAGCTGCAGCAGTGTTTTGAAATGGTGCCTGTAAATGATGTACATAATAACTATAACTATAACTATAACTATAACTATAACTATAACTATAACTATAACTATAACTAAACTATAACTATAACTATAACTTAACTATAACTTAACTATAACAACTATAACTATAACTATAACTATAACTAAACTATAACTATAACTATAACTATAACTATAACTATAACTATAACTATAACTAAACTATAACTATAACTATAACTATAACTATAACTATAACTATAACTATAACTATAACTATAACTATAACTATAACTATAACTATAACTATAACTATAACTATAACTATAATAAATATTATTAATAATTAGATTTGTATGCCGCCCCTCTCCGAGACTCGCAGCATTACAAGCAGCGTGTCGTTATTGAATTTCTCACTGTGGAGAAAGAAACTGTTGGGAACATTCACAAACGTTTGTGTACAGTTTATGGAGAATCTGCAGTCGACAGAAGTATGGTTAGTCTCTGGGCACAGAAGGTGAAGATATTAGAAGAACAGAACAGAAGAACAGAGAGTGAGGCCACTAGAACAAGGAGTGGTACTGATAGGGCATACACGGCCTTGTGTCATGCTGAAGGAAGGCCATAGAACAGGACGGAGATTACGTGGAAAAATAGGGAGTGTAAACAAAATATAATTCTTTCTTGTGTGTAAGTTTCATTGTGTTAAATAAATAATTGTTGAAGAAAAAAATGTGCATTACTTTCTGGACAACCCTCGTAGACTGTTAAAAGTAGGGCAAAGGTGATTGGCGAACTAGTCTCAAACAAATATATACTGTATATGCAGATTTTGATTAATTCTTTAGCTTCAAAACCATATTTATTGGTCCTTATATAGTTATCCATATAAAGCAAACTAAAAACTAGATTCATTTACCTTAGCATTTTTTAAACTGTGTTTGAAAGTTAATGTTTCAAGATTTTGGCAGAGACTTTTCCTAGCTCTCTTTGGAGATAATGTCTAAGATTTTTATTAATATTGATTGTTTCTTCATTGCTTATTTGACCCCTATGGCAATCATTAAGTGTTGTTCCACATGATTCTTGACAAATGTATCTTTTTCTTTTATGTACGCTGAGAGCATGTGCAGCAAGACAAATTCCTTGTGTGTCCAATCACACTTGGCCAATAAAATTCTATTCTATTCTATTCTAGATAGAGAGAAACTACACATACATAGTTTATTATCATGGGCCTGAAACTGGATGTTTAATGACTGAAAATTCACAGTACATATGAAGAATGTTTCATACAAGAAACATTTTTTGCCCAAATTCACAAAAATTTCTCTAAGTACCATAGAGTTGTTCTTCATTAAAGGGATACTATTTAAACTGTTTTGGATAGACAAATTGCACAGTAGAAATCAATATTTAATAATCTGTAGAAATGGCTAGAAAATAATTCTGGCCCCATGTTTTCCTCCCAAGAATTCTAGCTAATATGTTTAATAACTGCTTCAAGAAGAAAGGTAATATTCCTTATGAGGATTTTGTACCACAGAGTCAAAATACACCAATTACTGCTAGGATGTCCCTGAGGGAGCCCAGGATACTTATTCAAAATAATAGCCTATAGATTAGCCACAGTTAATCAGGCAATTTAATTACAGATTACCTTAGGCAGATTATGTATTTCAGCTTCATATAAATATATATTTGCATACAATTGTCCTGTTCTTTTAAATACATAAATACATATGTGTGTGTGTTTGTGTGTGTGTTTTCTATCTATCAAAATATCTGCATTCACACACACACAAGGCAGAGGCTGCAGAATCAAATCCGAACTGATTTAATTATTGTTCATAAAATCATACATCACAATGTACTCTCTGTTAGCGACTATTTCACCTTTAACAACAACAACACAAGAGCACGTAATAGATACAAACTAAATGTAAATCGCTCCAAACTAGACTGCAGAAAATATGATTTCAGCAATAAGATGGTCAAAGCCTGGAATTCACTACTGGACTCTGTTGTTACACTATCTACAATTGACCTCTCCCCCTTTCTAAGAAGTCTGTAAGGGGCGTGCATAAGTGCACCTTTGTGCCTACCGTTCCTGTCCTACTGTCTTTTATCATTTCTATCTCTACTTTATATTTATGTTAATACATATTATAATACCATACTTGTTTGACAAATAAAATAAAATAAAATAAATAGAAATAAATCTTTAGTACACTGGCACAGATGATGTTACTTAGTTTGGATAATGAAAAGTCTGCAAGAAAACAACCAACTTCAGAGAACACCAAAGCTCCTGACTATCTTTAATCTTCTTGAACCACTTTAGTGTTTTATGTCAGCTATCGTGAAACAAAAGTTCACTTCGTTGAAATAAACTATATGGCAAAACACACATCTACGTTGGCCAATTCCCTGTGCTTCGCAAATCATTTCTTGAAAATAGCATGCAGATAGAACTATAGCAGCCAGTCAAATGCAAAAAGGTCATGTGAATCTGCCCCCAAAGCCTACAATTTCTGATAGATACAATGCTTAGGGAAAAAAAGCACACATTCCTTCCTATGAAGGATGAGCATGACATTTCTTCTTTCATTCCCATAACTCTTATCTATACCTGAAAGTGGGAAAAAATGCAACTCATAGTAGCACTGCCAAGCATGTTATCTTTGGCACCACCAATTTGGCAGCCATTCTTTGAAGATAATGGCAGAGTTTTGTAACTCCCTAACCTCTCCCCGAGTCTTCTGTAAAAAAGGGATTTAAATTAAACTTCAATCCTCTTCATTTTTTTTCCACAGAAGAATTTCTGTAGTTCAAAATCCCAGATGTGATAAATGACTGCTATTACTTAGAAAAATAAGGCCCTAAACAAGCTAGTAGGAAAGTACCTCAACTTAACCTTGAGTCTTGATGCAAGTTATAGTATTATTGAATCACGTAACAGCCCTGAAACAGGGATGGAAGGTAACAGAAGCTATTGATGAATATCATTACCTTGCCATTTTGCTACCAAAAACATGCATATACATGTTTTACTCCAAAATGGATGAACAATATAGGTCAGTGATGGCGAACTTTTTTTCCCTTGGGTCCCGAAAGAGTGTGTGTGCATGCTATCGCACATGCGTGAGTTCCCACACTCATAATTAGCACATGTGTGAGTGCCCACACCCATAATTCAATGGCAGAGGAGGGTGAAAGCAGCTTCCCCCGCCTCCTGGAGGCCCTCTGGAGGTTGGAAATGGCCTGTTTCCCAACTTATGGTGGGCCCTATAGGCTCCTGTTTCTTACTCCCTGTTGTGGTTGGCTCTGGCCCAGCTCCTGCCCCAGGGAATGGGGAGGTGGATGCAGGGGAAAATTCAACATGTCACAGGCCTGTGTTATTGCCGACAGAATCAGTTCAGAGTTTAGTTTCCTCAAACAAAGAAGAAGGTGGGAGTGACTTGTCAGAGGAGGGCTTGGCACACAGCCAAGGCAGTCAATCTTCCTTATCTTCTATAGCTTCAGATGATGACATTTTGGACCCACGCAAGCGCAGAATTATATGTAGAAGAGACCAAGTAAGAACATATTACAGGAAATAAGGGAGGCCACCTGTGTTTGGGTGGGGCTCCAGTAATTTGGCCATTGTGGAAAAATATCTGTTGCAGTTTTGTCAGGAATCCTGTATGCTGGACTTTGTTGCTTTTTCACGCCTTTGAAACCAAAGCAGAGCAACGTGTGTGTGTGTGTGTGTCTCCCTTCGTTGGAAGAAGAAGGGGTGTGAAGTTTCTCCACAGCTGCTGGCTAAGTACTTAATGACTGTTTTTATTTATTTTATTTTATTTTATTTTATTTTATTTTATTTTAATTTTATTTATTTATTTATTTGTTTGTTTGTTTGTTTGTTTGTTTGTTTATTTATTTATTTATTTATTTATTTATTTATTTATTTATTACTTGGATTTGTATGCCGCCCCTCTCTGAAGACTCGGGGCGGCTCACAACACGTGGAACAAATCATAAATAATCTGACAAATTTAAAATATTTAAAGATTTAAAAAAACCCATATGCTAACAGACACACACACAAGCATACCATGTATAAATTAAACATGCCCAGGGGGAGATGTTTCAGTTCCCCCATGCCTGACGGCAAAGGTGGGTTTTAAGGAGTTTACGGAAGGCAGGAAGAGTAGGGGCAGTTCTAATCTCCGGGGGGAGTTGGTTCCAGAGGGTCAGTGCCGCCACAGAGAAGGCTCTTCCCCTGGGGCCCGCCAACTGACATTGTTTAGTTGACGGGACCCGGAGAAGGCCCACTCTGTGGGACCCGGAGAAGGCCCACTCTGTGCTTAAGGGAAATTGTACAGAATACCCAGTTGTTTTGGGAAGAGTGCTCTTTGCAATACAAAAAGAGTGCTTAGCTTATTTTGACTTTTGTGATAAAGAACATTGTTTTGAATTTTCAAACGTGTGTGTGTGTGTCTGAAATTTGTATCCTTGAATTCTCCGGAGGCTCCTATCAGTGAGCCCGGCAGAACACTTCCCAGGCTCCAAAGGTTTCCCTGGAGCCAAGGGAGGGTAAAAATGCCCTCCCCCATCCCCTTGGAGGCTCTCTGGAAGCCAAAAACACCCTCCCAGAGGCTTGGTGCAAGCCAAAAATCAGCTGGCTGACATACACCTTCACCTTGGAGTTAACCTAGGGCAACAGCTCACGTGCCAACAGATATGGCTCCACGTGCCACCTGTGGCACCCGTGCCATAGGTTCACCATCACTGCTATAGGTTGTTTAGACCAAAATCAGGACATAGTACAATTTAGCATACCACAATAGAATAAAATTATGCAGGGAGGAAAAAAATGTAACAAAACAGTGAATACTTGTTATATAGTCTGAGAAGTGAAGAAATAATGTTTCAGAGCAAAATGAATTATGCCAGCAGAGGACATGGGGAATGTGAATTGTCCAGCAGAACAATGTTTCCTTTATAGAAAACATACTATATATAATTAGTGTGGGGAAAGAGTTGGCTGTTTACTTCACTGATCCTGAGAAAACTAATTCTTAGGGATAAATTTGTTGAAATCCATGTGTTTGGAATCTCCTTCTTCTACATGCATGCACACACATTGTTTTGTGTTGTGTGAGTCTTATATTGTAATTAAAACTAATAAAAAAATTAATAATGATCCTGAGAAAACTAATTATCTCAGGGTCTGCCTTCTGCTGCACGAATCCCAGCGACCAGTTAGGTCCCACAGAGTGGGTCTTCTCCGGGTCCCGTCAGCTAAACAATGCCGCTTGGCGGGACCCAGGGGAAGAGCCTTCTCTGTGGCGGCCCCGGCCCTCTGGAACCAACTCCCCCCAGAGATTAGAATTGCCCCCACCCTCCTTGCCGTTCGTAAGCTACTTAAAACCCACCTCTGCCGCCAGGCATGGGGGAATTGAGATGCTCTTTCCCCCTAGGCCTTTACAATTTTATGCATGGTATGTCTGTATGTATGTTTGGTTTTTTATATTAATGGGTTTTTAATCATTTTTAATATTGGATTATTACTGTACACTGTCTTATTATTGCTGTTAGCCGCCCCGAGTCTCCGGAGAGGGGCGGCATACAAATCCAATAAATAATAATAATAATAATAATAATAATAATAATAATAATAATAATAATAATTCTTAGGGATAAATTTGGGCTAGTTCTTAGGGATAAATTTGGGCTAGTTCTTAGGGATAAATTTGTTGAAATCCATGTGTTTGGAATCTCCTTCTTCTACATCCACACACATTGGTTCCAGGAAACAGCTAATTAACTTCCTATTGTAATCTTTGAATGCTCCCAATACACCTTGCTGTATTTGAGTGCTGTATGCCGCCCAGAGTAACTTTTTTCTGATATAGGCAGCCATACAAATTTGATAAAATACAAATGTAAAATAAAGGGCAATGAGGACGCAGCAATTCTTGTGCATATTAGGCAGCTCCTAAGAGCCGAAAAGAAAATTGGTAGCTACCATTCTGCATATTTTAGAATAGTCTTCCTTTCTCAGCTCTTCCTGGACAAAGCCTAAAAGACGCAGAATACGAGTTTAGGGACAGAGATCTAATATACTACGACAGTGTCATACAGCATCAACACTTTAGAGTACAGCTCTCAAAGAAAACTAGTTCTTCATTTTCTCCTGCCGACATCCACCTATCCTTGTCATGTCAAATAAAGGTAAGGAAGTCACACATGCGAATAGCTAGTGCGTGTTTTGTACCATAAAGGACTAGATTTTAGCAGCAAAGAAAACGGAAACAATGCCGACTGTTCAAGTGGAAGGTTTACTTTTCAAGCCAGGAGAAACCCTGCTTGGCCAAGAAACATCGCAGAGATCATAATTCTTGGCAGTCATACTATCTTTTTAAAATACAGTGGTACCTCTACCTAAGAACACCTCTACTTATAAACTTTTCTAGATAAGAACTGGGTGTTCAAGATTTTTTTGCCTTTCCCACTTACAAACCCGAGCCTCCAAAACTATAACCAGAAATGGCAGGGAGAAGCCTTCGTGGGACCTCTCTAGGAATCTCCTGGGAGGAAACAGGATGGGGAGACGCTTCTGTGGGGCCTTTCTAGGAATCTCCTGAGAGGAAAAAGGGCTGGAAAAGGTGGGGAGAAACCTCTGTAGGGCCTCTCTAGGAATCTCCTGGGAGGAAACAGGGCCTCTACCCTCCCTGTGGTTTCCCCAATCGCATACATTATTTGCTTTTACATTGATTCCTATGGGAAAAATTGCTGCTTCTTACAAACCTTTCTACTTAAGAACCTGGTCATGGAACAAATTAAGTTTGTAAGTATGTATGTATAGAGAGAGTGGGGTAGAATGGGAAGATCAAGTTTCCAGAAGCAATGTCTTTGCTATTTATTCTGAGTATTCCATTAAACAGCAATAAGTAACTGCTAACACTGCTAAAAATACTGCTAACCAGATCTTACAAAACATTTGTTAGACCAATTCTGGAATACAGTTCACCTGTCTGGAACCTGCATTGCATATCCGACATTAATACAATCGAGAGAGTCCGCTCGCAACAAAATACCTTATTCCACCAGACTTGAAATACTAGGATTAGTCAATTTACAACTATATCACCCCGATCTAATCTAAATGGAGTTCATAACATCATAGACCAAAGTGCCCTTCCTGTTAATGACTACTTCACCTTCAACTGCAGCAATACACGAGCACGTAATAGATTCAAACTAAATGTAAACTACAGTACTCCAAACTCAACTGCAGAAAATACGACTTCAGCAATAGAATGATCAACACCTGGAATACAGTACCTGACTCTGTGGTTTCTTCCCCAAACCCCAAAAACGTCAACCTTAGATTGTCTACAGTCAACCTCTTCCTGTTTCTAAGAGGTCTGTAAGGGGCGCGCATAAGCGCACCACTGTGCCTACCATCCCTGTCCTACTGTCCTCTTTTATAGTTACTTTTTACTTATATTTATACAAACTACTCCACTATCATATACATGTTTGACAGATAAATAAAATAAAATAAATAAATTATTACAACTGATGTTTTGAACTACATTTATAAATATTATTGAATTATTAATGGAGAATATGTGTAGCTCAGGGTTGACATGATAGGTCCTTGGTGCTCTCTGGACTTGCTTTTTTTCTTGCAGATATTTATCCAAATTAGGTAACATCATCAGAGAACACCAAAGACCCCTCAAATATTAATGTATTTATCTTACAATTCCTTCCTTGAGATCCACTAATAAGAAAAAGCAGGATATACTATTAGCACTAATATAATCAAGTAGATACTTACATCTCTCTCTATATATATGCATCCCAAACTATTGGAAAATGTCACACTTGATGCAACTAATCAGCCAAGCATTTGCTACCTATATCAGTTCTCTAAGATTTGTTCAGATTATTAGTTTGATATCTGATTCCATTTCATTAATACCTTGTTGCAAATCCAGTTCAAAGATTCAGTAATAATTATAATATATAAATCATGGTGTGGAATACCCCTATTGGAAAGGCATAGCTGTCCATCACATTTACAAAATCTGACAGATGTGTCATCTAGCAACAAAAATGAATGCACTCATCCTGCAAACAACAGCCTGATATTTAAAATTGAATCTTCAGCTTCTCCTTTTAAAAATGCAACGCTTCCATCTTAATATGTATCCTGCAGGATGTCCATATGTGAAATTGATGCAAGATTCCCTTTCCTGTTCCTGTTCCTTGAAATTAGTTTGTTTTGGTTTTCATATAATTCTTCTCTTTACAATTTCAGCCCTGAGTCATACAGTAGAGATATTCTTGGAGAACTGTGTCACTTTTCACTAGTGATTCAATTGCTTTCACAGAGATTTCTTTATAACTAAAATGGTGTCCTCCAGAAAAAAAGATTGTGCCATAAATTGGCAAATAAATCAAGGAATCTACTGAATTTCCTTGCCAACATTCCTTGCCTCAGAAACGGCATTCCAAAGATACATATATTTATAGACTTCATATACAAAATTTCATACATTAAGCAAAGCTGTGTAGAAAGTTCACATATTTTGGAAAGGTTAAATGCAACATGCACACACTCTGTTTTGTTGTAGGGAAGGGACCTCTGTGCCAAAACAGCACTAACTATGTATGAGATAAATATGCCAATATTTCATTTCATTTCATTTTATTGGATTTGTATGCTGCCCCTCTCCGCAGACTCGGGGCGGCTAACAACAGTAATAAAAACAGCGTGCGACAATCCAATACTAAGAAGCTAAAAACCCTTATTTTAAAACCAATCATACATACAAACGTACCATACATAAATTGTGGAAGCCTAGGGGGAAAGAATATCTTAATTCCCCCATGCCTGATGACAAAGGTGGGTTTTAAGAAGCTTGCGAAAGGCAAGACGGGTGGGGGCTATTCTAATCTCTGGGGGGAGTAGGTTCCAGAGGGCCAGGGCCGCCACAGAGAAGGCTCTTCCCTTGGGTCCCGCCAAACAACATTGTTTAGTTGACGGGACCCGGAGAAGGCCAACTCTGTGGGACCTAACTGGTCGCTGGGATTCGTGCAGCAGAAGGTGGTCCCGGAGATAATATGCTCAGCAGAAGCCTCCCTCCCTCCCTTCTTCCCTTCTCCTATTAATGAATCAGCCCTCCATCCACAGGTGGGCTCCTCCCGGTTTGGACTGGTTCAGCTGAACCGATAGCAACCCGTTGGTGACATCACAATAAGGCTGAGAAACAATTGCTAAGGGATCTTTCATATGAGGGGATAAATAACCATAGGCAGATTCCATCAAGTGTCAATGCCACTCTTTAAATACCTCATACTTCATATCACCACAGCGGCTAGGATCACCTTTGCTCAAATCTGGAAAGATTTGGGAACACTGCCCCCTCCCGAAAGCACAATAATTAGCAACATTTATGAATGCGCTGAGATGGATAGGCTAACAATTGACTTGCGAGGCCAGAAAGACTCAAAGTATTTTGAAATATGGAATAAATGGTACCACTGGATCGAGCATAGAAAAACAAAAGTAAAGATAAAGAGTTGAAATAGAAGCATAACATGTAAATATGTATGTAGAAAAGTATAAGTATTTTAGCTATTGTAATAATATAATATCAGTACAATATGTCCAAATATATAAAATGTGAGGTAACTCAAAAAAAAGAGCTGGGGTGGCGCAGCAGGTAGAGTGCTGTACTGCAGGCCACTGAAGCTGACTGTAGATCTGAAGGTCAGTGGTTCAAATCTCATCACCGGCTCAAGGTTGACTCAGCCTTCCATCCTTCCGAGGTGGGTAAAATGAGGACCCGGATTGTGGGGGCAATATGCTGGCTCTGTTAAAAAGTGCTATTGCTAACATGTTGTAAGCCGCCCTGAGTCTAAGGAGAAGGGCAGCATAAAAATTGAATAAATAAATAAATAAGTAAATAAATAAATAAATAAATAAGAGAAGAAGATGCAATGATGTAACAATGCAGAATCACTTATTGTATTTATTGTATTATTGTATAATTGTTTTTGCAAAGGAGAGTGAAAATTAATAAACTCTATTAATTTTTTTTTTAAGAGTCAATGCCACTACTTTACCCCCCCTTCTGTCAGGGTTTAGCTATTCAATAAAAGCCCCTATGGCTTATTTCCAGTGATAGAAAACTTAGATTGCGTTACACAAGACAACTTGCAGGAAAGACTGTCAAAAACATTAAAACAAGAGTTAAAAACAGGGTACATGTGGTGAGGATAAATCATGTTTATAGAACCAATACAGGGATGAGCTTTACAATTTTGTGAGCAGCCACAATTATCTGACTTCTGGAGCACCCCTCAAAGGGACTCTGGAAAATGCCTCCAGGAATGCTACTCCAGGATGCAACAGATCTGTCTATTTCTTAAAAACCATATAGACCAGTGATGGCAAACTTTTTTTCCCTCAGGTGCTGAAAGCGTGTGCCCACACCCTCAATGCCTGGAGATGGCCAAAATGGTCTCCCTCCACCACCAGAGGCCCCGTGGAGGCCTGAAAGAGCCCATTTCCCAAACTCTGGTGGGCCCAGTAGGCCCGCTTTTTGCCCTCCTCAGGCTCCAGAGGCAAAAAATGCCCTCCCCCTCAGAGGCCCTCTAGAAGCCGAAAATCCCCTCCCAGAGCCTCTGTGCGAGCCAAAAATCAGCTGGCTGGTGCACACATGTGTGCTAGAGTTGAGCTAGGACAATGACTCATGTGCCAGCAGATATGACTCCATGTGCCACCTGTGGCACCCATGCCATAGGTTCGCCATCACTGATATAGACCATACATCATCCAAAATGCAGCCGCGCGAGCGGTTATAGGCCTCCCAAGGCATACCCATATTTCACCATCACTCTGTGGACTGCATTGTCTTCCGATTAGTTTCCAGACATAATTCAAAGTGTTGGTTATGACCTACAAAGCCCTACATGGCATTGGACCAGATTACCTCTGAGACCGCCTTCTGCCGCATGAATCCCAGCGTCCAGTCAGGTCCCACAGAGTTGGCCTCCTCAGGGTCCCATCAACCAGACAATGTCGGCTGGCGGGACCTAGGGGAAGAGCCTTCTCTGTGGGGGGCCCGGTCCTCTGGAATCAACTCCCCCCGGAGACTCGCACTGCCCACAACCTCCTTGCCTTCTGAAAAAGTTTAAAGACTCATCTATGCCACCGGGCCTGGGGTCATTAGATCTTCCCCCCTGACTAATGAGTGTTTTAGTGTGTTTTCACGGAGTGAATGGTAATGAATGTTTTAAATAATATTAGAACTTTTAGCTTTTTAAATTATATTAATTGGATCTACTGTATATGTATTGTCATGTTTTCTTTGATATGTTGTGAGCCACACTGAGTCCTCGGAGAGGGGCGGCATACAAATCATAGAAACATAGAAACATAGAAGACTGACGGCAGAAAAAGACCTCATGGTCCATCTAGTCTGCCCTTATACTATTTCCTGTATTTTATCTTACAATGGATATATGTTTATCCCAGGCATGTTTAAATTCAGTTACTGTGGATTTACCAACCACGTCTGCTGGAAGTTTGTTCCAAGGATCTACTACTCTTTCAGTAAAATAATATTTTTTCATGTTGCTTTTGATCTTTCCCCCAACTAACTTCAGATTGTGTCCCCTTGTTCTTGTGTTCACTTTCCTATTAAAACACTTCCCTCCTGAACCTTATTTAACCCTTTAACATATTTAAATGTTTCGATCATGTCCTCCCTTTTCCTTCTGTCTTCCAGACTATACAGATTGAGTTCATTAAGTCTTTCCTGATACGTTTTATGCTTAAGACCTTCCACCATTCTTGTAGCCCGTCTTTGGACCAGTTCAATTTTGTCAATATCTTTTTGTAGGTGAGGTCTCCAGAACTGAACACGGTACTCCAAATGTGGTCTCACCAGCACTCTATATAAGGGGATCACAATCTCCCTCTTCCTGCTTGTTATACCTCTAGCTATGCAGCCAATCATCCTACTTGCTTTTCCTACTGCCCGACCACACTGCTCATCCATTTTGAGGCTGTCATAAATCACTACCCCTAAATCCTTCTCTTCTGAAGTTTTTGCTAACACAGAACTGTCAATGCAATACTCAGATTGAGGATTCCTTTTCCCCAAGTGCATTATTTTACATTTGGAAACATTAAACTGCAGTTTCCATTGCTTTGAACATTTATCTAGTAAAGCTAAATCATTTACCATATTACAGACGCCTCCAGGAATATCAACCCTATTGCACACTTTAGAGTCATCGGCAAATAGGCAAACCTTCCCTACCAAGCCTTCCCCTATGTCACTCACAAACATATTAAAAAGAATAGGACCCAGAACCGACCCTTGTGGCACACCGCTTGTAACCTGTCTCTGCTCAGAATACTCGCCATTAACAATAACTCTCTGATGTCTACGCTTCAGCCAGCCTGAAATCCACTGAACTGTCCAGGGATTAAGTCCAATCTTCACTAATTTATCTATCAGCTCTTTATGTGGAACCGTATCAAACCATATCAAAGGCAAATCCAAACAAACAAACAAACAAACAAACAAAGAAACACTGTCTACTATGAGGAGGAGCCTTGAAATTATCACTGCTCTGGAAATCATCTTTGAAGTTATCTTTCTTGCTGAGATTTCAACCCATGTGCCCTAGGGCATATAGAGTTCTAGAAGAAACACCTGGCGACAAAACAAGAATGCCAGGATTACTGCCTTCTCTTCTCTTCTCTTTAATAGTAACCAGAGGTTGCTATTAAAAATGAAGCTGCCTGTGAATTTGTTTAGGAAAGGAGAAATATTTGGTGTCAACAGATCCC
Source organism: Erythrolamprus reginae (assembly GCF_031021105.1). Taxonomy (NCBI): domain Eukaryota; kingdom Metazoa; phylum Chordata; class Lepidosauria; order Squamata; family Dipsadidae; genus Erythrolamprus; species Erythrolamprus reginae. The sequence continues at coordinate 323,594,442 of NC_091951.1, forward strand.
AATTTTGTACAATAAATTACCGGTACTCCATGGGATGATGCATTGTATAACAGTAAGATTCCACATAGCATGCTGTTTGTGTGGGATTCCTGATTACTCTAAAGTTATTATCGTGCCCTTTTCTTTGCATAACAAAAGCTAGCTGTTAAACTTGAAACCATTCTGGGAAATTGCTTGGATACACAAAGAACATGCAGGTCTATCTTTCAGCTGGGTGCTCTTTTCTGTGCCTCCCATAAAGGCTTTTTGTTAACTTTTGAGAGGCCTAAGTACAGTGGAAGTACAGTACTACATCCTCCAGGGCTTTTGGCTGTTTAATTTGCCTTGAAACACAATCATTATAATTGCAGATGTACCATATTCAAAGTTCAAACATTTCCAAACAGTGGGATTAATTACAATTTTAAAAAAATTCCTGCATAATTCAAATTAATGTAGTCTCAACCCCAAAGATAGAAACATTCTCAGCATTTGGCTCCAATTGCTGCTCCAAAAGGGCTCTGACACCATAGTAGCAACAACAGTTGTTTTTCAAAACAGAAGAATACAAATGCCACATGTTTTGTTTTAACCGAGAACACTAATCCATATGAAAAGAGAATAGAACAGAACAGAACAGAATAAAATATGTGACTTAAACTTGTCATCTAGTTAATAACTGGTCATCATGATGAGCAATTATATGTCATAGCCTTTGCCACTGAAAAAGGGGTTATACCTCTGTTTAAATTATTTATTTATTTATTTATTTATTTATTTATTTAGTTAGTTAGTTAGTTAGTTAGCGAGCTAGTTAGTTAGTCCAATACATAATACACATTGAAGAGAATAGATATGTAATAATATAAATAAAGAAAAGAATAGAAGAAAAGATATAAAAGTATAAGTAAACATATTTGAAAGGAAGAAAAGATAAATGAGATAAGGAGAGACAATTGGACAGGGGACGGAAGGCACACTGGTTGAGAGTGTCAACTTAACCTACAAATTATCATACATTTTTATACAAAACAGTCTTCAAATTTGTCCTCTTTTTATGGATGCATTTCAGTCTTTTTGGCAATGAAGAAATGGCAAGTCTATAGTAAAAGTATTCTGAAAATATTCTGTGGCAAATAACATGAAGTCTAAGAAAAGAATTGAAATGATGTCAAGGAGGAAAATGAGCACTTTTTATCCACTACAGAAGGGTCAAATATAGGATTAAATGTCCCTTTAAGATACATTGGTACCTTTACTTATGAACTTAATTTGTTCCATGACCAGGTTCTTAAGTAGAAAAGTTTGTAAGAAGAAGCAATTTTTCACATAGGAATCAATGTAAAAGCAAATAATGCATGCGATTGGCGAAACCACACGGAGGGTGGAGGCCCTGTTTCCTCCCAGGAGATTCTTAGAGAGGCTCCATGGAGGCTTCTCCCCACCTTCTCTGGCCCTGTTTCCTCCCAAGAGATCCCTAGAGAGGCCCCACAGAAGCTTCTCCCTGCCTTTTCTGGCCCTGTTTCCTCCCAGGAGATTCCTAGAGAGGCCGCACCGAGGCTTCTCCCCACCTTTTCTGCCCTGTTTCCTCCCAGGAGATTCCTAGAAAGGCCTCACGGAGCCTTTTCCAGTTACAGTTTCAGAGGCTCGGGTTTGTAAGTGGAACATGGTCCTAGAGAAGAGGCAAAAAAAATCTTGAACACCCAGTTCTTATGTAGAAAAGTTCGTAAGTAGAGGCGTTCTTAGGTAGAGGTACCACTGTATATCACCATCTAGATAAGTAACATACAAATCTTAAATCCACTAGACTGCTTATCTGTTTATTTTTTTTATGAAAAGTCCAAGATCTACTAATGTTTTAAACAATAATTTCCAAATGGGACTGGATACACTAGACAAGGGGTGTCAAACCCAAGGCCTACAGGCGCATCTGGCCAGTGAGATGCTTAGATCTGGCTTGCAGGGACACCCTGGAAACAGTGAGGGACTGGCCTGCAGTGCCAGTGAAAATAGAGCTCGGAAGGGCTGTGTGCAGCCCCTGTGAGCTTTTTTTGCTGGCAGAGGGTTGCAGGAGGCTGTTGCAGCTGGAAACAGAGCTTGGGAGCCCAATTTTCTCTGGCAGAGTGCTTGAGCCACTACAGATACCCCCGACACGAGTGATGTCAAGCTGGCCATGTCCACCTGGCCATACCCACTCCAGCCCTCAGATCAAACACAATCCTGATGCAGCCCTCAGTGAAATTGAGTTTTACATCCCTGGACTAGAGGATCCAAATTATCTCCTTATATATACAGTATATATATATTAGATCTTCCCCCTGACCACTGAATGCTTTAAGTATGATTGCTGAATGTTTGGTCGATAGGTTTTTCTTTTAATTGTTTTTAAATTGTAGTATTAATTGGATTTACATTATTGTTCTGTTTTTATATATGCTGTGAGCCGCCCCGAGTCTTGGCATGCAAATCTAAATAAATAAATAAATAAATAAATAAATAAATAAACAAACAAACAAACAAACAAACAAACATAGCTTTTGCATTCAGTCATTTAAGAGATTCATGATCTGATTCATATAGACAATTTTAGACTAATCAATGTTTCCAAGCTGTAAATGTATTATTTTGGGGAAACAGGATAGTTCCATGGAGAAAATCGTAAGTCTACAACGAAACTAGGTATTGTTTTCTACTCATCTAGAAATCACTGAAATCAATAGGAATGACTCTGTAGTAGATAAGTATAAGATTATTATTTAAATACCTGTGTCATAAAATGTTCTTTCTTGAATAGATAGCTTTTATAAATATTTTGTTGTTGTACATTTCCTTCAATAGCTTTCTTTATTTTTTCTCCTTTCTTTCCTTTTCTTTTCTTTTCTTTCTGTCTTTCTCTTTCTTTCCTTATGTCCTTCCTTTCTTTTGTTATTCTTCTCTCATTCTTCCTTTCTCTCATTCTTCCCCTTCTTCCCCTTCTTCCCCTTCTTTCTTTCTTTCTCCCCCCCTCTCTCTTTCTTTCTTTTTCTCTCTCTCCCTTTCTCTCTCTCTCTCTTTCTTTCTTTCTTTCTTTCTTTCCTTCTCTCTCTCTCCCAATGACTCTGAGAGGTTCAGCATTAAAATATAAAAAACAAAAATGTACGCTACTTAAAATAAATAAAAAATAGCAAAAGTCATGAGTTTCATTTTTGGGGCGGTTTTTCCAAAGCTGTTTCCTTTGGCTGATGAGTTTTCCTTCTTTGAATATCTCATTTGGTATGAAAATAGGGATGGGGCAGTGGGAGATTATGTGTAAGTCCTCCTTCTCACCTGAATGTTTTAAGCAACCCTTTTATTCTTTAAATACTTTTGCTTAGATAATCCTAGTCAGTCAGGAAAGACATAGCTTGTTTTATAATGATATATACAAGGAGTCAAATGGACAGTGTTCCTAATGAATGAATGTTATTATGGTATTCCAAAGCTCATGTCCATCATAGAATTAAATTAAGCCATTTCTATGGAGCCAATAACAATGTTCTTAAAATACGCCAATTTGATTTAAGCAGAATTTTGTCCAAATTAAAATTAAGCTCAATATGATCCTGTCTGATCCTACTGCTTCTTAATTAACAGATTTGAAAATATTATTAAGAATGACAAAAACTAGATGGCAATATGCAGGTTGTTATAGTCCATAACAACTTTGAACAACTTGTCACTTCTCTCCAATATTTAGCAACAATATATCAGCAAAACAATTGATCAACAAAACTAATAATACTATTAACATGCCTGGGTCATATGGTTTTAATAGTTTCTCCAGAGCTATAGCAATTGTTGTGGTTAATGAGGGCAAAAACATGACTTCTTAAGAAGTAGGATATGGCCACAGGCACCGATGCTCTAGCTTTGAAATTCTGTTGATGAATATTTCATACCCATATCCAAGAGGGATATATTTTTTCATGGTGTGCAGAAGATCTATTTGACAGCTGGGGAAAGCACTCAGAAAATCTGACCTTGGTGGTGCAATTCTCTGAAAAAATCACAGCCTTCCGTTCATAATATTTAAATAGCTTAAATAGTTCTGCTAAATTTCGAAAGACTACTTCATAAGAGATATTTAATCAAATTATTTTGTGTTAGACATTTAAAACATGCCATGATGGGTGTTCCAGCATGTTCTCTACTAAGCATGATATTTCATTGGCTATCTTTCCAGACAACAATTACTTGTCTTCCTCCATGACTTTTCTTGACCTGTTCTTTATTGGCCAAGTGTGATTGGCCACAAAAGGAATTTGTCATTGGTGCGTATACTCTCAGTGTACACAAGAGAAAATATAGATTTGTCAAGAATCATGTGGTACAACACTTAATGGTTGTCATAGGCAGTGATGAGCTCCTATGGGAAAGGTCAGGAACGCAGTTCCGGTAGCAAAATTGGGAGCTCCACCCAGAGCACCCAATTTGTACTGAAAGATGTTGAAACAAAATGCATAAGCCAGGCCAACAGAGGGTAGTAAAAATTTTGGTAGCCCATCACTAGTCATAGGGTACAAATAAGCAGCTAGGAAACAATCAATATTAATATAAATCATAAGGATACAAGCAACAAGTTACAGTGATACAGTCCTAAGTAGGAGGAGATGGGTGATAGGAACATTAGTGGGCAGCCAAAAATTTTACTGCCACATTGTGGGTGTGGCCTATTTTGTGGGTGTGGCTTAATGGTCATGTGACTTGGTAGGAGTGGCTTGCCAGCCATGTGACTAGGTAGGAGTGGCTTGAACGATCATCATTGTTCAAGTGAACTGTTAAGTCCTCGACTTACAACCTTACCAATGTCACTCGCTGGGGTGACAATTTGCTTTGTGTTTCTCCGCTCGTCCCCCCGCCTCAGGCTCGGTAGCTAGGCAAACAGGTGCTGCCAGAAGCATAAATGCTGCCAACGCTGCTTCCACCCATGTCTTCTGCTTGCACCTCAGGTAGGAGGGGGCCGTGTGAGGCTGGAGGGGAGCCAGGCAGGAGAGAAGGAAGCTCGTCCAAGGACAGGAAGGAGGAAAGAGGAAGAAAGCAAGGAGCGCAGATGCAGCAGCAGGGAAAAAGAGCTGGGCTGAGACCAGTAATCCAGGAAATGACAGTTGCTGATCAGCTGGAACTGTACACGCATCTTCATTTCCGCCAGTGAAACTGTGTTCCACCCCGTCGTGCCTGCTGCCCACCCCTGGATAGGAATGATGAGAAGACTAATAGTAATAGTAATGCAGTCTTAGTGAATAATTTGACAGTGGTGAGGGAATTATTTGTTTAGCAGAGTGATGGCATTCGGGGAAAAACAGATCTTGTATCTAGATATCTTGATATGCAGTGCTCTATAGCATTGTTTTGAGGGTAGGGGTTGAAACAGTTTATGCCCAGGATGAGAGGGGTCAGTAAATATTTTCACGGCTCTCTTTTGCACTCATGCAGTATACAGGTCCTCACTGGAAGGCAGGTTGGCAGTAATTGTTTTTTCTGCAGTCCTGATTATCCTCTGAAGTCTGTGTCTTTCAAGAGGAGTCTCAACAGAACGTTTAGGAGCCTTGATGGCTCAGTGATTAGAATGCAGTATTGCAGGTTAATTCACCTGTTAATTCACCACTGCAAGAAGTTTGATTTTAACTAGCTCAAAGTTGACTCAGCCTTCCATCCTTCTGAAGTTGGTAAAATGAGGACCCAGATTGTTGGGGAAATTTGCTGATTCTGTAAACCACTTAAAGAGGGCTGTAAAGCACTATGAATGTATTTACGGTAAGTCTAAGTGCTATTGCTATTTAAAGTTTGGTGTGAGCTTTTGTACTTTGAAATGTGTATATCCAGACCTAGCATCAGGTCACCATTCTCTATTCTTATGTTTTATTTTTTTTAACCTTTGAATCAGAGTTAAATTGAACAGCCTTTTAAATAAAGGATGCTTTGAAACACTGTCCTCTGTTAAGTAAGAGCCACACAGAGTCTTTGCAGCAGACGTTAACAAAAAGTCAAAATGATGATATGACAATACAATGAAAACCTCATTCGTTTTTTACATACATAAAATAGTAGTGATATGATAGCAAAATCAAATCCAACCCCTTTTTACACACACTTTGAAACTCTTAAAACAGACACGGGGATTTGATCATGCAATTATGGCCGCCATCTTGCTATGATTATGATTATGATTATGATTATGATTATGATTATGATTATGATTATGATTATGATTATGATTATGATTATGATTATGATTATGATTATGATTATGATTATGATTATGATTATGATTATGATTATGATTATGATTATGATTATGATTATGATTATGATTATGATTATGATTATGATTATGATTATGATTATGATTATGATTATGATTATGATTATGATCATGATCATGATCATGATCATGATCATGATCATGATGTCAATACAACACAGCAAACGAGATCACTATGCTGGATTTCGTATTTCATCACCAGTTGGGCGCTTCCCAAGCACCTAGGACTGCGTGATGTAGCGGCAAATTATGTTTGCCGATCCCAGTAAAGCGGCCTTTTGCAATTGACAGATGGAGATTTTGTCAATTCTGATGGTTTTCAAATGTCCACTGAGATACTTTGGCACGGCGCCCAGTGTGCCAAGTACCACTGGGATCACTTTCACTGGCTTATGCCAGAGTCGTTGCAGCTCAATTTTTAGATCTTCGTATTTCACTAATTTCTCCAGCTGCTTCTCCTCAATTCTGCTGTCCCCTGGGATTGCGATGTCGATGACCCATACTTTCTTTTTCTCCACAATCAGGATGTCTGGTGTGTTATGTTTCAGAATTCGGTCAGTCTGAAGTCGGAAGTCCCACAGTAGTTTTGCTTGCTCATTTTTGACCACTTTTTCAGGCTTATGATCCCACCAGTTCTTTGCCACTGGTAATTGGTAGTTCCGGCACAAGTTCCAGTGGATCATCTGTGCCACAGCATCATGTCTATGCTTGTAGTCAGTCTGTACGATCTTTTTGCAGCAGCTGAGTATGTGATCGATTGCTTCATCTGTTTCTTTACAGAGTCTGCACTTTGGATCGTCTGTTGATTTTTCAATTCTGGCTTTGACAGCATTTGTTCTAATGGCCTGTTCTTGTGCCGCCAGCATTAGTCCTTCTGTCTCCCTTTTGAGTGTTCCACTTGTAAGCCATGACCAGGTCTTTTCTTTATCCACTTTGCCTTCAATCTTCTCCAAGAACTGGCCATGCAATGCTTTGTGCCGCCAACTGTCCATACGACATTGAGTTACAGTTTTTTTGTACTGGTCCTTAGTCCTTGAGAAGCTTCCTATTGTTGACCTCCATCAACGTTTACTCTTTGCTATGATTATTATTATTATTATTATTATTATTATTATTATTATTATTATTCCTTGCTTCCCACAAAGGCTTCTGGACTATTTTAGGCCATGTGCCACCACAGCTCTTTATATTTAATGATGACAATTTAACCAAAAGCCCTTGAGAGGGGAACTCTTTTAGTATCATTATCTAACTTGAAATGCTACATCTGGCTTCAGCAGCTGAGGATCCTTAGATGTTTTTTTATTTCTTTAAGCCAACTGGCTAGATTTGCATAGTTTTTTAAAGTCACTACTGGACCCAGGGGAATTTAGCAAGGAACGAAAGGAAAAACTGAAAAGCAAAACAAAACCTATGCTTTGAGACAATTATGGGAAATCTTGGGTTGTCTCTTTGAGAGCATAGAAACATAGACACATAGAAGATTGGTGGCAGAAAAAGACCTCATGGTCCATCTAGTCTGCCCTTATACTATTTCCTGTATTTTATCTTATCTTAGGATGGATATATGTTTATCCCAGGCATGTTAAAATTCAGTTACTGTGGATTTACCAACCACGTCTGCTGGAAGTTTGTTCCAGGCATCCACTACTCTTTCAGTAAAATAACGTTTTCTCACGTTGCTGCTGATCTTTCCCCCAACTAACCTCAGATTGTGCTCCCTTGTTCTTGTGTTCACTTTCCTATTAAAATCACTTCCTTCCTGAACCTTATTTATTCCATTAACATATTTAAACGTTTCGGTCATGTCCCCGCTTTCCTTTATGCCCTCCAGACTATATAGATTGAGTTCATGAAGTCTTTCCTGATAAGTTTTACGCTTAAGGCCTTCCACCATTTTTGTAGCCCGTCTTTGGACCCGTTCAATTTTATCAATATCTCTACAGAATCAAACTCAGTGAATTTTCCTTACTCTCACACTCCCCTCACAATAAGTAGGAGATATTCTGCCAGGCTGGGATTCTGGATACTTGTCTGCAAGAGAGAGTCTGAGGAGAGGAGGGAACAGTAGATTTCTGAGGCCTATCGGCAGCGCTCCCCAAACTATGGTCCGTGGGCCATATGCTCCCCGCTGAGGCCATTTATCTGGCCTGCGGGTGAGTGGGAGAAAGAGAGGGAGAGAGAAAGGGAGGGAGAGAGAGAGATAGCAAGAGAGAGAGTGAGAAAGAGAGAGAAAGAGAGAGAGAGAAAGAAAGCAAGAGCAAAAGTAAGGAAGGGAGGAAAGAAGGAAGGAAGGAAGAAGAAATGGAGGGAACAAGGAAGGAAGGAAGAATGAAATGAATGGAGGGACGGAGGAAAAAAGGACTTGTTTTGGGGTGTGTGTGTAAATTTTTTTACATTTTTCTCTCAACATGCATTCAAACAATACAGTGTACCATCTAATTTCCATGAATAAAATGTGGTATTTTGTTAGTAACTAATATCAATCATCAAAAAAGTTGCAAAAGTTTTTTCCCCCTAATGTTGTCATCCAGGTACATACTTTTCTTTCAATTAAATTCCCTCCTTCATGTTCCTTCAAAAAGTGCAACACCAATTATGTTTCTAACTTATTAACCATTATGCCAAAGTGCTTCCTTCTTTCTTTATACATTTTTTCTATAAACCAAGAAAACCTTGTATAGCCAATCAGATGTTAACAATAGAAAATTAAAAACAAAACATAAACATATATGAATATTAGACTTCTTCCCCCCCTCTAAATAGTACGTTCCCATTTTGTTTTTTACTTTAAAATAAGGTATATGCAGTGTACATAGGGATTTGTTCAGAGTTTTTTTTATAGTCTGGCCCCCAACAGTCCGAGGGACAATGAACTGGCCCCCTGTGTAAAACGTTTGGGGACCCCTGCCTATCGGTATGGCTGGGTTCCTTTGGATATGCATGGGATTTGCAGCACATGAAATCATGTGGTCTTGTGGATACTTTTTCAGCAGTAGCAGACAGCTGAAGGAAATCACATCCACCTGTACCAGCCAGTCCTTGAGAATAATGAATAATCAGGTCTCTGTTTCCTCTTATCTCCCATTGGCATAAAGCCTGGAAGGCGCAGAGAACAGCTTCGGTGTTTGGTTGCATCTACAGATAATGTGATGAAGGGAGCAGGAGGACTTTGTTTTGTGATGACCCCACTCTTTTTGTTTCTGTTGTGGGTTCCAAGTCTGGGGTCAGCAGCAGGGTTTCCTAAAATATGAGGGTGCTATGAAGGAAATGCAGCCGATCATGCTGCTAGGCACAATGAGCTGTCCATCTCACACAGCAAAAAGGCAGCATACTGTCAATTATTTATTGTTGCATTGTTTTATTTTATTTTATTTATTTATTTATTTTGTCCAATACCACTAAGAAGAGGGAATTGCCTTTCTTAGGTCAGTGCAAGAGTAGATTTTCTTTTTTCTTTATTATACCTATGGTAGTTTAAGATTATTGCTTTTTTCTTTCTTCATTGTCACATTTTAAAAGACTCTTTGTTCCTTGGCCTTGAAGATGAAAAGGAGGTGTTTGACAAACCTGATATCTCTGCCCAAAAACTGCTGACTGTTGGTTTAACTTGCTCTGATATCTCTGTAATTCAGTCTTTGGGATGAAGAAGGAAACTGACTGAAACCTCCTTTAACATTCTTCACTTCTCGTGCAGGGGAAAACCAGGTACATACTACCACATATGGTGGACATGTGAAACCACCCAAAAATATTGGTATAAAATCAAAACTATGCTAGAACAAATTACTTCTCAGATCATCCATGCAAAACCCGAACTATTTTTATTAGGAATCATAAGACAAAACCTTAGTAAAGAAAACAGATATATTATAATTCACATTATTACGGCCGCAAGGATCTTGTATGCACAATTCTGGAAACAAGAAAAAAACCCAACCGTTCTATCACTTTTGATTAAAATAATGGAATGTGCAGAAATGTCCAAGTTAACAATGGAACTGCAAAACAAGGATGAGACAGATTTCTACAAAGCATGGGACAAATGGTACCTCTGGTTAAAAAAAAGGAATTACCGTACTTAAAAATTATCCATCAAGAAAAATATCCAACAAAAACATCTTGAAAAACTAGCAACCTACATCACAAATCATAACATCAAATTGAAACGACAAACTGTAAACATCGATCGACACGAACTTTAAAATTACAAAGAAAACAAACCCTTAAACCACTGATAAGTATTGGCACTAACAATTACATCAAAAACATATGGATAAAACTTTAGGGAAATTTACACCAACTATGGGCTCAAATCACAGGCCGCAAATCATGAAAGACCCAGCTTTAACGCTGGCCTTCTCTTCTTACCATTCCCCTTTTGCTCCAATTTCCTACCCCACTTCCCCTTATATCTCTTTCCCCTCTTCCCCAACCCCCAGCTTTCTTCTTTTCTCCCTCCCCACCTACGTGTACTATATAAGTAAATTGTAAATGTTAGAATGTATATTATATATATCCCTTTTGCTTTTCTGTACCCTGTTTTTAATGTATATATTCAATAAATTTATTTTTTTTAAAAAAAACATTCTTCACTTCTCTTCCCCCAACAAAATCACTTACTCCGCCAGACTTGCAATACTTTGATGAGACAACTTACCACTCTGTTGCCTCCATTCTGACTTAACTATAGTTCATAAAACCATATACCAAAATGTCCTTCCCAGTAGTGACTACTTCACCTTCAACTGCAACAACACACGATGTAATAGATTTAAACTAAATGTTAACCGCTCTAAATTAGATTGCAAAAAATATGACTTCAGCAACAGAGTGATCAATGCCTGGAATGCTCTACCTGACTCTGTGGTTTCTACTCCTAACCCCAAAACCTTTAACCTTAGATTATCTACAATTGACCTCTCCCTCTTTCTAAGAGGTCTGTAAGGGGCGTGCATAAGTGCACTATTGTGCCTACCGTTCCTGTCCTACTGTCCTATTGTCTTTTATCATTACTTTTTATCACTACTTTTTCTGTTATGTTTATTCAAATTACCATCCTATAATTGTTTGACAAATATATATAAATAAAATGAATAAGAGTTCAAGAACTATGCACTGCCAGATAAACTGATGCTTTCTGGGAATTGCAATAAGCCTGAAAGAGTAATAGTGGTTAAATTCCATTTAATCCCTACAAAATTGTTAAAAGAAGCATCCAAACCTCTATGATGTTCCCCTATCATGATGTAAGAAGATTTGGCTGAGAAAGACCAACTAGGGCAGTGCCCAAACCAGAAGATACGCGTGCATGCACACATATAAATTGGGGGGGTTTTACATTATTTTTAATATTAGATTTGTACATATTGTCTTTTTACTGTTGTTAGCCGCCCCGAGTCTACGGAGCGGGGCAGCATACAAATCTAATAAATAAATAAATAAATAAATAAATAAATAATAAATAAATATTTGCCAGAGCACCAGAAACACAACAATTAGCTGACCAGCATGTGTTTGCCTTGGAAACCTGAGGCGATGGCACCATGCCCACAGAGAGGGATCTGCTTTCCACCTCTGGCACACGAGCCATAGGTTTGCCATCTTGAAACTAGGGGGTTTCATATGAGGACATGAACTAGACCCCATTTTAGTTCAGAAACTGTACATTACCCTGCATTAGTGCATGGTATACAGGTCAGGACTATGAAGGACAACATCAAGATATATTTCAACTCTATTATGGTTTCTGTAGATCACTTTAAGCAGCTTTCCTCAATCCAATGTTTTTCAAATGCATTGGAGTTTGAGGTGCTCAGAAGCGTACCAGATTGAGGAAGGAATTTTTGTTTATCTTCAAAGCTATAATAAAATTTCCAAAACACTATTCTTGCATACCTCAGGTTATTGACCCAAACAGAACTCTGAAGTTAAATAAACAATACAGCCAGAATCTTTCCATAATGTAATCAATCTTTCAGGTAGATTAGCCGCCCCCAATTGCTATTGTAAGCATATCTGCCTACTTGATTGCTTCAGTAACTCCATTTCCAATATTAACTCACCCACAAAGCACTGTTATCTCTGTAGGATCACTTTTTGTTTCTAGTAGAAAAAAGGCAGGTAAGAGAGATATTTTCTGATGGGAGATTCTATAGTGAAAAATATATTTACAATATAGTTTATTGGAAGTGTCATTGGGAGTTATATTCCTCAACAGTCTTCTCTGTTTGCCTTTTTAATTTTTCCCCTTTTCTAAAAATATCAGACACACCAGATTCAGTTTTACTGGATTTATGCTAATACAGTTTGATTAGTCATTTGTTTCACATGCATTTTTTTTTAGTTCATGTTTAGAAAAGGCTTACAATGAGAAGCCAACTTTTCTGGAACGTGCTGTGAGACGTTTTCTAATGGCATTACCCCACAACATATTTGCAAAACATTATGTACAGGGCAGGTAATCTGGTATAAATCATACCAAGGATAATATGAATTTTGTCTTCACTGGGACTAGGTTTGTACAATACCTAACAAGGCTGGCTTCAAGATGCTATGAAAACCGCAATATGTTATTGAACAAAGATTATCAGATGAAGTCAATTTATTTTTTGGGACATAATACAGTGATCCCCCGATTATCGCGAGGGTTCCGTTCCAAGACCCCTTGCGATAATCATAAACTCGCGATGTAGCGGCACGGAAGTAAAAACACCATCTGCGCATACGCGTCCTGTTTTCCATGGCCGCACATGCGCAGATGGTGGAGTTTGCGTGTGGGCGGCGGGGAAGACCCCTTCGGCCGCCCAACAGCTGATCTGCTCCGCAGCGCGGCAGCAGCGAGGAGCCGAAGATGGGGTTTCCCCATTGCCCAGGCAACGGGGAAACCCCAAGATCGCTTGCCGCTTGCCCGTTCACCCGCCTGCCCGGCTCCTCGCTGCTGCGGCTGAGTCCTGAAGCCAGATGGCAAAGGCGAACTTCCGCGTTTGGCTTCGGGACTCAGCTGGGAAGCGGCGCTGGGGTTTCCCCACCGCCCACGCAAACTCCTCGCTGCCGCTCACCCGCCCTTCGCCCGCCCACGCCGTTCGCTCGCGCCGCTTCCCAGCTGAGTCCTGAAGCCAGACGGCAAAGGCGAACTTCCGCGTTTGGCTTCGGGACTCAGCTGGGAAGCGGCGCTGGGGTCTTACTGGCCGCCCACGCAAAGGGGAAACCCCGTCTCCTCGCTGGGGTCTTACTGGCCGCCCACGCAAAGGGGAAACCCCGTCTCCTCGCTGATGCCCACCGCTCGCCCTCCCGCCAGCAAGAGGGGGAAGACCCAGGGAAGCCGCCCAGCAGCTGATCTGCCCAGGGAACGCAAACTTCACCATCTACGCATGCGTGGCCATAGAAAAAAGGGGCGCGCATGCGCAGATGGTGTTTTTACTTCCGGGTGGAAAAATCGCGATATAGCGATTAGCAATGATCGAGAGCGCGAAACTCGGGGGATCACTGTATTCATGCTTCAACACAGCAATCATGTCTTATAAGTTGACCTCACTAAACAATGGTTAATTGGACCTCTGTAAGCAATAGAGCAGTAAAGCACAATGTCATGTGACTGCTTCAACGTACAACAGTTGCAACAATTCCAGTTGCCGTTGTTAAGCAAATCCCACCTTGTCTCATGATTCCCATTTACAAAATCCTGCGGATTTTGGTTTTCAAAAGCAGTCAAGGTTACAATGCTTATTATGGGACTGCAGGAGGCTGCTATCATCTAATTGTGAATTGGCTGCCAAGTACTCAAATTGCAACCAGATAACCATGGGGATGCTGCAACTAACACAACTACAAGAATCAGTAATAAGTCAATTCAATTCAATTCAATTTATTAGATTTGTATGCCGCCCCTCTCCAAAGACTCGGGGCGGCTCATAACAACGAAGTCCCTTTATTTAGTGACATTGTAACTTTGGTCACCAAACAAGTGGTTGCTAAATGAGGATTATCCATACAGTGGTACCTCTACCTAAGAATGCCTCTAGTTAAGAACTTTTCTAGATAAGAACCGGGTGTTCAAGATTTTTTTGCCTCTTCTTAAGAACCATTTTCTACTTAAGAATCCGAGCCCGGAAAAATTTCCCAGGAAATTTGAGAGCGGCACGAAGGCCCGGCCAGCTTCCTGCCATTCTCCCTGAGTTTTTCTCTCTGGCGCACTGTATGGGAGGCAGCCTCATGCCGGGTGTATGGGAGGCGCGTGCTCCTCCTCGCCGCTTCAGAGTTCCTCTTTCTTTTTTTAAGCCTTAAAGTTTTGGACTTTTTTGATTCCCCTCACCTCACCTTCTTCCTTCGGTAGTGACTGTCCTCCACCTCTTCCTCCTCCTCTTCCTCCCACCCAAATTCCGAGCTTTTATTTCTTTCCTAATGGGTTTGCATGCATTATTTGCTTTTACACTGATTCCTATGGGAGAAATTGCTTCTACTTACAAACTTTTCTACTTAAGAACCTGGTTACGGAATGAATTAAGTTCTTAAGTAGAGGTACCACTGTATTATCCTTAGTGTAACCAATATAAGCACCAAAAGCAGACTTCTGCTGTTGAAGGCTAGTTCCAGGGGTGGGTTCAGTGGTAGGCTACTAGTCAGAATGCCTAATCGGGCTCGCCTCCACAGCTCTGGAGGTCCCGTGGGTTTCAGCAGAGTTATGCTGCTGCGCCTACGCAGGTAGCAAAATCGTGCATGGAAAACGCAGGTGCACCCATGTACCAGCAAGATTTTTTGCTTCCGCACATGCACCGGATTAGGTGTTCCAGCTTGTAGCCCACCACTGGGTGGGTTCCTCCAGGTTCAGATCGGGCCACCCAAACTGATAGCAACCCCCTGGTGATGTAACTCAACTGGATCAGCCAGTGCCAGTCCGTGGGAGCCACCATCTTTTAAAAAAATGTTTGGTGAATATTTTCACCATTTTAAAGGTTTTTCCTCTTCTGCAGCCTCCAAACGGGCCCACCCATCCACCCCCGGGTTTATACTGACCTTTATTCGTTCACCCGAAACACAGCTGATCAGCTCCTCAACTGTGTTTCAGACTGATTTCAGCTACTGAGCATGTGCGGACAATGGAGGGCTACCAAATGTTTTACTACCACACTGTGGGTGTGGCTTACACAGGATGCCCCATATTCCTTTCAACTTTCATTGCAAATTGGGTGCTCTGGGGTGGAACTCCATTTTCGGTACCCCACTGCGTCCCCCCCCATCTCCTGCTGCATACCTCCCAGAGACCAATAAGAGCTCACAGAATTGGCCTCCTCCTCTGACTAAGCAATGCAGGTTGGCAGGACCATGGGGGAGAGCCTTCTCTGTGGTGGCCCCAGCTCTATGGAATCAATGTCCCGCCCCCCTGATATCCGTACTGCTTCCACCTTGCTGGTCTTTCGCAAAGCTACAAAGACCTGGCTTTGCCGACAGGCCTGGGGGCCATAAATTCACATCTTGATGGTCAACTGTAAGAATGGTGTGTATGTATATGAGTGTGATTTTCTTTTTATAATAACTTTTTATGGGTTTTGTTCAGTTTGTTATGCTTTAACCTCAGTTAACTGTTCGACTTCTTTTATTATAGTTTATAGTTTAATCAGATTTGTATGCCGCCCCTCTCCGCAGACTCGGGGCGGCTCACAGCAATAGCAATACAATGAAAGACAAATCCAATATTAAAATTAATTTTAAAAACACCACAAATTAAAACCAATCATACACACTTGCTTTGTATTTATTCTTATTGTACTTATACCGTTGTTGTAAGCCACCCTGAGTCCTTTGGGATTGGGCAACATAGAAGTCGAATAAATAAATAAATAAATCTGGGCAGCAGCCCACCCCTGTGCGCCAAAGCCAAATTGCATGAGGGGACATGCGCATGCACACATAAAACATTGCAATGCGAACTAGTGATGAAGGTAAGTGGAATCCACCCCTGGCGATTTCCAAAGTTCTGATGGCGCCATTGAGCAGAGCTGTTGCTTTTCATACAGGACAGAAATCACCTTCAGCCAGTCTCTCCCCAAATGCCAGTCTTTCAAAATGTCTAGACACCCTCTCCCACCCCACGTGTAAAACCCAACTGGATCCCTCTGGACTTTAAGGAAATGTTATGTATGGAATTGTTATCATGAAAAACAGTCACCCCATAGATGTGGCTCTTGTTTTGCTTCAAACAAAGTTGGCCTCAGACAATAATTAAGCCCAGGATTGATGTTGTTTTTCCGTGCTTCTAAGCAGTTTCTGAATTCCTCCAGAGCAAACTGTTTTAGAGAATAAGTCAAATGCAAACTCTACTGAGCTGGGTAGAAGAAGTTGAAAGGTCTGCGTTTTCCCACCAAAGCTATTTGCAATCAGCTCTGGCGTGGGCGTGCGGGATGTGTGTGCAAGGGTCGTGGCCTCCTTGTATTTTTACAGCCGCTGCCATGATTTCATAATGCTGGCAGCAGCCAGTCTAAGGTATAGGCTAGACTTTATTAAGCTAATGACATGCCAAAAATGTGGGTATGAACAGAACATTTTTTCTACAGGCAATAAATGCCAGTGGCAAATTGCTTTGCCCAACAAGTGAGCCTTCATCTTCTCAACAAATATTCACTGTGGTGAATATTAGATTAACCTCATTTTTTTTTAAAAAAAAATGTAGCCCAAATGCTCATTGAACATTGGTATTTTGATGGCATCTTTGTTATAAGAAAACTAGTACAGTGGTACCTACAAATGCCTCTACTTACGAACTTTTCTAGATAAGAACCGGGTGTCCAAGATTTTTTTGCCTCTTCTCAAGAACCATTTTCCACTTATGAACCTCTGAAACTGTAACTAGAAAAGGCACGGAGAAGCCTCCATGGGGCCTCTCTAGGAATCTACGGGGAAGAAACAGGGCTGGAAAAGGCAGGGAGAAGCTTCTGTGGGGCCTCTCTAGGAATCTCCTGGGAGGAAACAGGGCTGGCAAAGGCAGGGAGAAGCCTCTGTGGGGCTCTCTAGGAATCTCCTGGGAGGAAACAGGGCCGGAAAAAGCAGGGAGAAGCCTCCTTAGGGCCTCTCTAGGCATCTCCTGGGAGGAAACAGGGCCTCTACCCTCCCTGTACACATTATTTGCTTTTACATTGATTCCTATGGAAAAAATGCTTCTTCTTACAAACTTTTCTACTTAAGAACCTGGTCACAGAACAAATTAAGTTCGTAAGTAGAATACCACTGCGTGTTTCTGTAGGAGATCCTATTATTCTTTTCCTGAGCAGTATTCCTGAACTGCATGCTGTACAGTGGTGGGTTGCTGCCGATTCGGACCGGTTCTTTTGAACCTGTTAGATTCACGCGTAAAAGGATCAAACGAGGCACAGCAGCAGTTCAGCACTTTTATGCTCCTAGTAGTGGCTAATACGGAACTGCCATCTGGCTCTAGGAAAGCCTCTCCTGCTGCTACCTGTGTGCTGCATGTGCAGCTTTGCATCTCTGATGGGCGTATGTGTGCGTCCGAGTGAGATTTTTCTTCCGCACATGCGCAGGAAACAAAATGTTATGAGGGGACGTGTGCACACGTGAAATTTCAGCAATTTTTTTGCTTCCGTGCATCACCAGAATCGGGACCGCCTTCTGCCGCACGAATCCCAGTGACCGGTTAGGTCCCACAGAGTTGGCCTTCTCTTTGTCCCGTCGACTAAGCAATGCCGTCTGATGGGACCAAGGGGAAGAGCCTTCTCTGTGGCGGCCCTGGCCCTCTGGAATCAACTCCCCCCAGAGATTAGAACTGCCCCCACCCTCCTTGCCTTTTGCAATCTCCTAAAAACCCACCTATGTCACCAGGCCTGGGGAAGTTGATATTCTCCGTAGACACTGACCATACCTGATTTATGTATGGTTTGCTTGGGTTGTGTGATTAATTTTTATGATAAGGGTTTTAATCTCTTTTTAAATATTGGATTTGTACATTGTGTATTATGTTGTGAGCCGCCCCGAGTCTTCGGAGAGGGGCGGCATACAAATCTTAATAATAATAATAATAATAATAATAATAATAATAATAATAATAATAATAATATAATCTCTCTCTCCTGCATATCCCCTTGCAAGATTCTGCTTCCTGCACATGCGCAGAAGCAAAATCTGACTCGGACATGTGCACACACACGCCAGAGACACAAAGCTGTGCAGACAACTCAATTTTCGCTACTATTGCGGTATCCTTATCTGTACCAGTAGCAACCCATTATTGAAGCCGGTTTTAAAGGCTTCCCTGAAATCGGCTGGTCATTGACAGTCCTTTAAATCTCCCGCCATTGTGCTAACCAATCAGTGGCAGCTATGCAAATATGTACCACATCTGTCTGTACGCAACAGAACTGGTAGTGGAAATTTGCCGCTGATCGCTGAACTGCCAGCAATGATTGGTGGTCTGATCTCCTGAAGTGGTGCTCTGGTCGCCACGGCTTGCAAAAAACCCCTCTGCACATGTGCAAAGGTTTCTGCACATGCGCAGAGGGCCACTTCTGTGAAGTGATATAGGAAAACATGGACTGCCATCACAATGGGAACTGATAGGGAAGATAAGTAGAATTCACTCCTGATGTTGCATTATATCCATTAATAGTCCATTAATAGTCCATTAATAGTCCATTAATAGTCCTACACACACACACACACACACACACACACACACACACACACACACAACTATTTAGAACCACCAAGGATGTCATTTGCCCTTTATGTGAGAACTTGTGTTATTTAATAGGGAGTCATGTATTTTTAATAGAATCTTGGATTAAATTTGCAAACTCCATTAATAAAGCTTGTGTTTCCAAGACACATTCAATCTTTTCCAAATTATCTAATGGTTTTGGTCTTAATGGAACAATTTGATATATCTTAGGATAGTTACCTAGTTCTTCGCTGAGCATTTACACGAGGGACTTTCCCCTCTGGCTGCGAAGAAATATTGCTTTATACATTTGGGGATTTGCTAATGTGTGCTTCCATTTCTCAGAACTTCTCTGTGATTAACTTGAAGTATAATTTTTGAAGAGTAGTGGAGAATCCTTTCCACATTCCACAAAAAAAATGCAAGAAAAATAACTATGTGGTGAAACTCATTTAACAATGCTCTTGCTTAGCAACCAAAATTTTGGGTTCAATTGTGGTCATAAGTCAAGGACTATCTCTGCCTTTTCTGTATGACAGTCTTGTCCTAGTAAACTTCTTCTCCTTTCTGGTAATTTTCCTCTCTGTTAGAGAGACCAAAATAATCCAAGCAATGTAAGGTTTCCTGCTACAACGTGGTGTTGGACTAGATGACTTTTGTCATATCTTCCAGCCGTAGATCGCTGTGCTGCTACAAAGTGTCTTCTGAAGCCATGTATAGTGCCTGGGTTTGTGGTGCTTCCTTCCTTCCTTTTCTTCCTTTCTCTCTCTCTTTCTCTTTTCTCCATTCCTTCCTTCTTTTATTCCTTTTTCTTTCTTTCTTTCTCATTTATTTATTTGTTTGTTTGTTTGTTTAGACTTCTATGCCATCCAATCCCTAAGGACTCAGGGTGGCTCAAAACAATATACAATTACAATAATAATAATAATAATAATAATAATAATAATAACTCTTTCTCTTTCTTTCTCTCTTCCTTTCTTTTTCTCTCTTTCTTTCTTTCTCTTTCTTTATCTCTTTTTCTTTCTTGTCTTCTCTCTCTCCCTTCTTTCCTCTTTTTCTTGTTTCTTTCTCTTTCTTTCTTTCTTTCTTTCCTTCCTTCCTTCCTTCCCTCCTCCTACTTCTCTCTCTCTCTCATTCTCCCTCCCTTCCTGTGAAGAACCCCAGAAGTTCTTTCGTAGCAGGGCAAAAAACCCAGATGTTTTGAAACTGAGAACATGCCCATTGATCATCAGGCATTTTAGAGTTCCACTGTTGATTAGCTTAGGATAGCTTAGCAGCACTTACAATAAGCTCTCAACTCAAACTCCATGCATGTGGGGATCCCCAAACAGTGAGGGTTTCTGCACCCCTTTTTGGCCTAGCAAACCTCCCTAAATCCCCCTGGGGGCCAAAATGGTTGTAGGAGATGGCACTGCATCCTCCACACCCTAATTTGGGCCTAGCAAGATCCGTATACCCCCCTGAAGCCAGAAACGGTGCTGCACCCCCCCCCCCACACACCTTGTGTTGGACCTGGCAAGCCTTGGTACAGTCCCCTGGAAGCAGGGGTGGGTTCTAACTTATCTCTCTGCTATTTTGCTTCTTCCCGAGCAACGTAGCAAAAAACAAAGCCCCAAAACAGATGGCAATTTCATGCATGGTGCTGGAACTTGGCTTCTGCACATGCTCAGAAAGAAAAATAATAATAATAATAATTTAAAAAGATAGCGGCGCCCATGGACCGGCACCGTCTTATCCAATTCGGTGGCATCATTGTGATATCACCAGCATGTTGTTACTAGTTCAGATGAACTGGTTCAAACTGGGGGGAACCCACCCTGAAGCCCACCACCCAGTTAGTTAGTTGGTTATCTCCAAATTTAGAAGGCCAATTCTTTGGCAACTTTAGTATTTACAAATAAAAAAGAAAAATAATATGTGGAGATACAAATAAGAAAGAACACTGGTTCTAGGGAAAAAAATTAGGCCAAGCTATTCACTGGCTATAACAACATTAAAAGTGCTCCCTCCGATCTTGTTGCAAAGCCTTTGAGAACAACCAACTTTTTAACAGTTTTGTAAAAGAGCAGGAGTTTGATCCTGATAGGCTCGAAGTTGACTCAGCCTTCCATCCTTTTCGAGGTCAGTAAAATGAGGACCTAAATTGTTGGGGACAATATGCTGACACTGTAACTTCTCAGCAAGTGTTGTAAAGTATTTAAGTCCAAGTGCTTTGCTATTGCTAAATGCTTTGTGCTTTGCTATTGCTAAATGTCACAACGGTGGAAGTTATGTGAATCTTGGGGAGGGGGATTTTGTTCCAGAGAAAGTACACATCCTGGGTCCTGCAAGATTAGCATTTAGATTTAATTTAGATTGTGTGACTATTTTAATGACAAGGGTTTTTAATTGTTTTTTTAAGTATTGAATTTGTTCACTGTTTATTATTGTTGTGAGCCACTCTGAGTCTCCGGAGAGGGGCAGCATACAAAACTAATAAATAATAATAATAATAATAATAATAATAATAATAATAATAAACCTTTGAAGGATGGAAGGCTGAGTCGATCTGTCAAACTGCTGGCAGCTGGTGATCAGCAGAAGTAGCTTGCAGTACTGCGTTCTAACTTCTGCCCCCACCGAGGCTCTTAGATGGCCCAGTTTAATTGATGGGACCCAGGCAGGGGTGGGCAGCAGGCAGAACGGGATGGAAAGCAGTTCCACTGGCGGAATTGAAGATGCGTGTGCAGCTCCAACTGATCGGCGGCTGTCACACACTGCCTGGATTACTGGTCTCAGCTCAGCTCTCCTCTTTCCCCCTGCTGCTGTTGCTGTGTCTGTGCTCCTTGCTTTTTTCCTCTTTCTGCCATCCTGGCCACGGATGAGCTTCCCTCTCTCCTGCCCGACTCCCCTCCAGCCTCACGCAGCCACCTAAGGTGCAAGCAGAAGTCGTGGGTGGAAGCAGCACTGGCAGCATTTATGCTTCTGGCAGCACCCGTTGACCTAGCTACACAGCCTGAGGCGGGGGGGGGGGCGGCCCAGGAAGGAGAGTGCAGGAAACACGAATCAAATTTTCACCCCAGCGAGCAACATTAGTAAGGTTGTAAGTCAAGAACTTAACAGTTCACTTGAATGATGATGATCATTCAAGCCACTCCCACCTGATCACATGGCCGGCAAGCTACTCCTACCCAGTCACATGAACATTAAGCCACACCTACAATATAAGCCACACCCGCAGTGTGGCAGTAAAAATTTTGGCTGCCCATTACTGAACCCATTGCATACCTACTCTGCTTGATTGTACTAGATGGACAGAAAGAATTGTACTTTACAGTGTCCAGATTATGTTGTTAAATCTTTCCGCAAAAAAGAATGCACAACAATTAATTCATATAAACATCCCACTGAATGGAACAGAGAGAAATCCCAACACAAAAGTTTCATATAGTGATGAGTCATACATGAAAGGAAAACCTAAACTTTCCCAGCAGTTCCTGGGTCAGGAAGTTTGGCTACCACACTGTGATTCTTGCACTGTTCTGTGGTTCCCCCGCAGGGAGTTGTTTATTTTTATTTTGTTGTTTTCCAATGAATGCATTTTAATCTATTTCTGTCACGTCACATAGGACGAGGTCCAGAGTTGCTTTTGCTGGGGAGACAGTCAATAAAGAAATGAATAAATCTGAACTGTGAATCAAATATAACCTGTCATCCTCAAGCAGTGTATCACAAACCTCAGCAATTTTAAGAGCGTGGACTCCCAGAATGAGAAATATTGCCTGGGGATTTCTGGGAGTTGAAGTCCACACATCTTAAAGTTGCTGAGATTAAGAATTCTGAGTTAAATTGCTTAAGTTGCTGAGATTAAGTATTCTGAGCAGAGTCAGGTTACAAGCGGTGTGCCACAAGGGTCTGTTCTGGGTCCTATTCTTTTTAATATGTTTGTGAGTGACATAGGGGAAGGTCTGGTAGGGAAGGTTTGCCTATTTGCCGATGACTCTAAAGTGTGCAATAGGGTTGATATTCCTGGAGGGGTCTGTAATATGGTAAATGATTTAGCTTTACTAGATAAATGGTCAAAGCAATGGAAACTGCAGTTTAATGTTTCCAAATGTAAAATAATGCACTTGGGGAAAAGGAATCCTCAATCTGAGTATTGTATTGGCAGTTCTGTGTTAGCAAATACTTCAGAAGAAAAGGATTTAGGGGTAGTGATTTCTGACAGTCTCAAAATGGGTGAACAGTGCAGTCAGGCGGTAGGGAAAGCAAGTAGGATGCTTGGCTGCATAGCTAGAGGTATAACAAGCAGGAAGAGGGAGATTATGATCCCGCTATATAGAATGCTGGTGAGACCACATTTGGAATACTGTGTTCAGTTCTGGAGACCTCACCTACAAAAAGATATTGACAAAATTGAACGGGTCCAAAGACGGGCTACAAGAATGGTGGAAGGTCTTAAGCATAAAACGTATCAGGAAAGACTTCATGAACTCAATCTGTATAGTCTGGAGGACAGAAGGAAAAGGGGGGACATGATCGAAACATTTAAATATGTTAAAGGGTTAAATAAGGTTCAGGAGGGAAGTGTTTTTAACAGGAAAGTTAACACAAGAACAAGGGGACACAATCTGAAGTTAGTTGGGGGAAAGATCAAAAGCAGCATGAGAAAATATTATTTTACTGAAAGAGTAGTAGATCCTTGGAACAAACTTCCAGCAGACATGGTAGATAAATCCACAGTAACTGAATTTAAACATGCCTGGGATAAACATATATCCATCCTAAGATAAAATACAGAAAATAGTATAAGGGCAGACTATATGGACCACGAGGTCTTTTTCTGCTGTCAGACTTCTATGTTTCTAAGACACACTGGCCTAGAGAGAGGCAGCCTAATGCCAGGGTTTCCAGTGAATTTGTGTGTTTGTGTGGGGGTGGGGGAACTAGAACAAGGTTTCCTTATCTTTGATGAACTTCAAAGAAATCTGTTGATTTTTATTTTGTTCTGTTCTGCCTTTTCTCCTACAGGACAAGCTAAAACATCTTTTTCTGGGCAGGTCTGAAGCTAGGTAAGTAGCAATTTAACCTCTAGGAATTCCTCCACCTAGGAATTAGTGGAAGCTAGATGTGAACCAGGACTTTTATCTTTAGGGAAAATAGGCTTTGATTCCTGTTCCCTTTGTTTTATTTTGTTCTCCCCTTGTTATATCTTGCCTGTATCTGTGTATATGCATGTTTGTGTGTGTGTTGGTTGGAAGCAGCCACAGTGTTAAACCGTGTAGAAATTAATGTGTAACAACCGCTGATGCCATAAGCTGCATATTGATATCAAAAAGAAAAATGGAACTGTTAGGTCAACAGTTCAACGGGGAGGGAGGGGGAACTAGGGGCAGCTCTGTATAAAGTATTTTAGAATTTAATTACAACTATACAAATAATAGTTATAATCTGAAATGATACAATATGTACAACACTATATATCTGCTCTTTTTTAATCTTTGTATTGTAATAAAAAATATTTTTTTTTAAAAAAAGGAAATAATGTTCTTTCCATTGTCTTGGTTTGGATTCCCCTCTTTGTTTAACTTTCAGCTATTCCTAAATCTTGTTATACACAAAGGTTTGCATTCTTACTGAATCAGCCACCTCCTTTTGAAAAGATCCTAGGTTTACCAGACATTCCCCACCTTGATTAAGCAATGAAGAAGTAGAAAAGAGGGAGGAGATCACTGCACGATATACTCATGAGTAATTAATTGCCCAAGAATCAATTTATCTTGGGGGGGGGGGGAGTGGAGTGAGTGGTAGGCATTAGTATACCAAACAATAGATATTGTAAAAGAGCTTAGGGATCTCTTACTTGAGGTAGCAAGGCAGGCGGACAGTCAAGCATAATACTCCAAGTCCTTGGAAAGGGGCGGTATAAATAAACCTTGTGGATGCATCCTGAAGTATCTCCCAAAGCTAAAGACCAAAAGTTCTATATATTAGTCTACTCTGATCACATTGTTGCATCATTAGCAAGACTTTTTGTCTCTTTTTTGGGAGGAGGTGTATAAATTTTTTATTGTTTTTCACACCTTACAGAGATTCAAATTTATATACCTCAAATTAAAATATAATACAATACAATATCAAATGCCAATTTCTTAGTCAAATTAATCATTTTTTTCTAATCATTTATCCAATTATTTCTGGTATATATCATTCATCCTGTGCTACCTCCTTTCCAAATGCTATCATCCGGATAAAAGAAGAATGGAAAAGAATAAGAAAAGGAAAAATACTATTCACATTGTCTCTTAATCTATACATAGGAGGAAGGGTTGTTATTAGAAATTTCAAAATACATTTCCTACTCAATTCATTTATTTCACTTCTTTCATTATATCAGTATGCCATTTCTACTTTAATAACACTCTTTGTCTCTTGAGGAGCACCAAATAAATGAAAGGGTCTCTCATAGTCACGATAAGGTAACCTGATCCTTAATTTGTCACTCCAGGGCTCTAAACAGCACTATGCAGTTGACTCAAAAGAAAATATTTTTTTCTTATTTGCCCTGCATTTGGAATAAAGAATATTTCTGGATCGTCTTTGAAGCAGCTCAAAACTTCATTTATAACTCAGATAATTCTCAACTATATAAATGCATACAGATACAAACAGACACTTTTACAAAGAAGAGCCATTGTGGTGTGGGTACTTAAGGGGCTGGATTAGGAACTAGAACGGCTTTGCAGATGTAGACCTGGAGACCTTGGAATACTAATATCAAATGACCTAAGTGCCAAAGCCCACTGCAACAATATTGCCAAAAAGGCTTCTAAAATCCTATGTAGCTTCTGCTCCTGCAATCTCACACTACTCACCAGAGCTTACAAAACTTTCGCCAGACCTATCCTCGAATACAGCTCACCTGTTTGAAACCCACACCGAATTTCGGACATCAACACCCTAGAAAAGGTCCAACGATACTTCACCAGAACAGCCCTTCACTCCACCACTCGAAACAGAATACCCTACGAAACTAGACTTACAATCCTGGGTCTAGAAAGCTTAGAACTACGACGCCTTAAACATGATCTAGGTATTGCCCACAATATCATATGCTGCAACATCCTGCCTGTCAACAACTACTTCAGCTTCAACCGCAATAACACAAGAGCACACAACAGCTCCAAACTTGACTGTAAAAAATATGACTTTAGCAATTGAGTTGTTGAAGCATGGAACTCATTACCAGACTCCGTGGTGTCAACCCCCAACCCCCAACATTTTTCCCTTAGACTTTCCATGGTTGACTTCTCCAGATTCCTTAGAGGTCAGTGAGGGGCAAGCATAAGTGCACTAGTGTGCCTTCCGTCCCCTGTCCAATTGTCTCTCCTATATTTTATATATCTTTTCTTAGGTGCCAAAATAATGTGGGAGTGCACAGTGAAGGGCTACCAAATTTTTTACTACCCCACTGTGGGCATGGCTTATGTATTTTCTTTCAAAATCTTTCACTTCAAATGTAAATGATTACTTCAGCTTCAATTGCAACAACACAAGAGCACGCAACAGATTCAAACTTAATATTAACCGCTCCAAACTTGACTGTAAAAAATATCACTTCAGCAACCGAGTTGTCAAAGCGTGGAACTCATTACCTGACTCAGTAGTGTCAACCCCTAACCCCCAACATTTTTCCCTTAGACCATCCACGATTGACCTCTCCAGGTTCCTTAGAGGTCAGTAAGGGGCGTGCATAAGTGCACCAGTGTGCCTTTCGTCCCCTGTCCAATTGTCTCTCCTTATCTCATTTATCTTTTCTTCCTTTCAAATATGTTCGCCTATACTTTTATATCTTTTCTTCTATTCTATTCTTTTCTTTACTTATATTATTACATATCTATTCTCTTCAATGTGTATTTTGTATTGGACAAAATAAATAAATTAAATAAAAAACTCTGGCGTTCGGGGGGGGGGAAAGAGTATGGAAACCACTTTCTTTGAGGTGAAGCCCCACCCTAACACTATTAAGTCAAAAAGCAAACACTGAGGTAAAATTCTGTAGAAATGTTTCAGTCGTCCGTCGTCACCCCACCTCCAGTCAATGGTGTCCCTCTTTACCAAAGTTACAACCTGGTCACCTTAATCTATATGTATGTTTGGCTATACAGTATATTATTACAAGTCACAGGGAGATGTCAATGGGCAAATGTAGGTTTTGGTCAAGGAGGCCATAGACACATATAGAGTGTGCATGTATGTTTGGATTAATCAACTGGTTGGGATGCAGTGGAAGTAGCTCAAACCTACAAACTTTCTCTAGTGAAAAATGAAGCAAATAGAATCTGTCAGGTCAAGCCCATAATTGTTTGTCACCACAAACAATGAAAACTCCAGATTTCTCTCTTTCTTGGTAGTTCAACAGTGGAAATTTTTTTCATAGGGCTATTCTCTGGCCCACTTTCTTTTAAATATATGCACAACTTTGTACTATGAAAGAGCATATTTTCATTTAACAATCCCATCTACTTTGGTCCCTGGCTTCCCCCGCATGCTTTCCTTGGACAAACACTTGCATTGTGACTGAAGCCAAAAAAAGCCCACTCTGCGTTTGCCTCTGAGGGTCCATGCTTGCTTTTATGGCAGAAGAACACTGCCTGAGTTTACATGATCTTTTCCTACGTCCGTATCATAAATTATGCATATTCTTTCCTTTTCAGGCAAAATGGGAGGAATATAATTGCCTTTCAATACATTTGAAGTGACCTTTTGCTATAATGATAAGGGACCATGAAGCCAACTCTTGAAAAATGCAGACAAACAGCACACTGAACCATATGCAGTTAAGACTATGTCAAAATCTGCCTTGCAACTGTTCTGAAAAATATCTATACCAAATATAATTTCTGTCAGCACTTTTTTCTCGCTTAAACAAGTGTTTTAATTGAAAATTATACTCCAAATTTCTGAACAGTACAGATTTCAACAAGAATGTAGCTCCAATCTTAACAAAAACAATTAAAAAGAAAATTGGACGAATGTGTAGCAAATCTATATAACAGTTCTAACTGTGCTCACATTCTATTACATATCACTTTTTAAATACTTGATTTAAGCCATTTTTAAAAGAAAACAATAGTCATAATTCTTATAAGTAATCTTATATCTCCTTTTCCCATCATACAATTTGTCACTAGGCAATAACTCTTTTTAATTGTTAATTGAATGTACATGTTATGTGTTGTTTGAATGTTTTATTGATATATTGTTATTATAAAAATCAATTAAAATTAAATTTTAAAAAACCAATATTTATACTTCCAAGGATTTGGTTTGCTCTTTAAGCCCACTCTGCAGCTGAAATGTTTGCCTGTTGCTGCTTTTTCTGATGGATAGTTCGTGTATTTCAAATCGGCAGCATCACCTGCCAGAACAGAGGATTCACTTATGAGCATGTCTGGGTGGGCAAAGGGATCTCGCAGCTGTTGCTTCCACTGACAAGATACCCTGCAAGTTCCTTAGTTCTTGTCCGCCTTATAAATCGACCATTCTTAAGAGAGGAAGGAAGGAAGGAAGAGCTTTCCATCTCCTGCCACCAAAGGTGGTTACTGAATAGCATCACTGTTTTTCCTTTTAGTGGCCAGTGTTTGCACCGGGATGCTTAAAGGAGCTTTATTTAGCTTTATTTAATAATATGGGGAGCCCAGAAGGCTGCAGAAAACAAATTCAGCCAGATTTCAGGGCTTGCGTGCTGTTCTACAGCTGCTCCAGAAAGTCAAATAAAGGTGTCAATTCTTGAACTGGTTTTTTACAAAACACGAATAACTCTGTGTCTTCCATGTACAATGCTGGGCACGTAATTCACTCTGAAAAGTAAAAACAGTGTGGAAATGTTTTGTAATATTACACAGAAATCTTTTCATAATATCATAAAATAGTTGCGAAGCTGCAAGAAAGCTTTAGTGAGACACAGCCGAGCATTGATAAATGTGTTTTATTTTCTGTGATTTTTCCATCACACTTCCAGCTCAGTTTGCAAATTTTTAATGCTTCAAGAAATGGTTGTGTGAATTTATGTATACAATATTCTTTAATGCATGCTTTTCTGCAACAGTGATACACAAAAGAACTTGTATTGCAAACAATTCTTCCCAAATATACCGACTTTTGGATTTAGTTTTTCCTAATGGACACCTTTACAGAGGCTGTGCACCTGTTTCTATAGCTTCTATAGGTGCTCTGAGTCCTCGTAGAGGGGCGTCATACAAATCTAATAAATTATTATTATTATTATTATTATTCTGAGGGCTGCAAGGCAATGAACAAAAGTTACAAAGATTTGAGGCCTTTTCACTCAAAATATATACACCAAACCTGAGGGAGAGATATCTGTGCTGTCTGATCCTCTATCTAGCAGGCGTAGGCTTAAAATCAAATATGGTCTGGCTCTTTGAAGGTCTTGGTGTTACATTCTTTATTTTGGTCAATTCAGCATCTTCAAATCTATGGTCATTGTGGATCACATGGCTCATCGTAGGCTTCTGTGATAAAATTTGAAGTTGTTCATTTTATTGTATTGCTACTTTACTTTCTTGAAAATAAAGATTTGTTGGGAAAGTTTTGCAATTGAAAGAACAGTTATTGATTTTGGAAAAAGTAATTTTTTGGGGGGGGGAATTCACACTGAGTTGCCATTTATGAGTTATGTTACTCATGAACTCTCCTCCCATCTGCTGATTATGTTTATGTTTGGAGTTCCTTATGTTTCTTTCACAGATTTTAAGATGATTTGCCTGTATGACATCCTGCTTGTTCCCTCCATCTAGATCCACCCACTCCTCTGCAAACAATAGCAACAGCTCTTGTGGGTTTGTTTGTTTATTTATTTATATGGATGTCATAGCAGGAGTTGCTCTTGCTGGTGCTCTTAATCACTGCAAAATGCTGAGAGTCTGTTTGATTGCAGAAGGAAAGGAAAGGAGAGGAGAGGAGGGGAGAGTAGAGGAGGGGCAGGGAGGAAAGGAAAAAAAAATAAAAAAAAAATAAAAGAAATAAAAGAAAAAAGAGATTAGGGTGAGGAGAGGAGAGGAGAAAAGAAGAGGAGAGGAGAGGAAGGAAATGAAAGGAAGGAAAGGAAGAAAGGGAAGGGAAGGAAAAGAGAGGAGGGGAGAAGAGAGGGGAGGAGGGGAGGGGAAAGAAAGGGAGAGGAGAAGAGAGGAAAGGAGAGGAAAAGAGAGGAAAAGAAAAGAAAGGAAAAAGGGAAAATAAAGAAAAAGAAAGGAAAGGAAAGGAAAAGAAGAGAGGAGAGGAGAGGAAAATAAAGGAAAGGAATGGAAAAGAAGAAAGAAAAAAGAAAAAAAAAGAAAAAAGAAAAGAAAAGAAAAGAGACTATGGTGAGGAGAGGAGAATAGAGGAGGAGAGGAGAGGAGAGGAAATCTTTTTTCATGACTTATCATAGCAAGACATGAAAACAAGTGTCGACAAGAAGAAAAAGTGTGTCTAAGGGCAAGGATAAGTGAACATAACCATCCAATGTCTACTGAAATATGCTTATCTCAATAGCGGTGCCTCTGCCAGCGAAAACAGCTCACAAGGGGCACCCGGGGCCTTCCCGAGCTTCATTTTCCTTCCTTCCTTCCCTCCCACCTCCCTCCCTCCCGTCCTTCCTCCTGCCCATCTTCTTTTATTCCTTCCTCCTTCCCTCTTTCTTCTAATTTAGCCAGGAAGGTGGTTCCATGGGCTTGCAGCTCTACAGAATAAGCCTTTTCGGTTCCGGTTGGGGAGCAGAGAGGAGGGGTGGGACTGCTGCTCCGCTGGCTACGGTAGATAACATCGAATAATATAGGAACCCCTGGTTAATGCTATACAGGACTCGCAGTTTTGGAGAGGTGAGCATTTGCTGCCGAGGAGGACGCTCGCCCCCTGCTTCCCCCGCACTGTTTCCACCCCTCTTTTACCCCAGAGTCGGCAGTTTGATCAGAGTGCCTACCGTCCCCTGTCCTATTGTCTCTCCTATATCTCCTATATCTTCCCTTCTATACCTATATCTTTTTCTGCTATTCTCTCATACCGTGTTTCCCCGATAGTAAGACCCCCCCGATTGTAAGACATATGGGGGGTTTCAGGGGGGTCGGCTAATACCCCGAAAGTAAGACATATGTCTTACATTCGGGGAAACACGGTACTAAAAGCGAGGGAGGCGTTGGAGCAGTTCGCGGCGCCCTGGCGGCGTTTCCTCCGCTTTGACGGCGCTGGTCCGCTCGCTCGTCCCCGCAACCGACCCGTTTCCCCGACATGCGTCTGGAGGGGAGGAGCCGCTCTGCGCAGTTGGGCAGCCCTGCCTGCCGGAAAGGAGGCAGGCGAAGGATGGCGCAGCTCCGGCCGCCCGCTCGGCTCACTTCTACAACTTCGGACCAGCGCCGTCCTTCACCTCACATTTCCGGGTTGGCGAGCCTGGATTGTTTTTCCTGCGAGCGCTGGTCCCCGCTAAGCCTTCTGCGCCTGTCTCGGCGAGGCGAGAGGGAAGAAGGAGAAGCACAAGTGGATGCGGAGCGAAGGAAGGATAAATGCCTCCCGGGCGCTCCGCATCCACTTGCGCTTCTCCTTCTTCCCTCTCGCCTCGCCGAGTCAGGCGCAGAAGGCTTAGCGGGGACCAGCGCTCGCAGGAAAAACAATCCAGGCTCGCCAACCCGGAAATGCGAGGCGAAGGACGGCACTGGTCCGAAGTTGTAGAAGCGAGCCGAGCGGGCGGCCGGAGCTGCGCCCTCCTTCGCCCGCCTCCTTTCCGGCAGGCAGGGCTGCCCAACTGCGCAGAGCGGCTCCTCCCCTCCAGACGCGTGTCGGGGAAGCGGGTCGGTTGCGGGGACGAGCGAGCGGACCAGCGCCGTCAAAGCGGAGGGAACCGCCGCCAGGGCTGCTGCCGCGCTGCCGAGCAGATCAGCTGCTGGGCGGCCGAAGAAACCTTCCCTGGGTCTTCCCGACTTCACCCTGTCAATTTGGTGAGTGGAGGCGGGAAACGGCGGGGGGGGGTATGTAAGACATACCCCGAAAGTAAGACCTAGTGGGGCTTTTGGGGGTAAAAAGAAAGTAAGACACTGTCTTACTATCGGGGAAACACGGTAGTTATATTTCACTCCTTTATTTTCTCCTCTATTTCCCCTTTAATACATTCTACCTGATTATATCCTCTATAACCCTCATTGTGTATTATTGTGTATTGGACAAAACAAAAAAATAAATAAAATACTTCTTTTTCCTGATGAGTGTACCCCACAGCACACACCTATCAATATGAAAGCTGCTCTAAAGAGCTGCTTTGAAAATGAGCTGCTTCGCTCACATGGACATGTTTGTAAAATATTCTTTTTTAATCCTTTACGCAGCTCAGCTTCATAGGATCAAGAAAGGCTTGACAGCCGGTTTTGAACATGAAGCTTTGAATTTGACAGCATCAATTTTTTTTTCTGGTTGTAAGGCAATCTTAAAGCCTAAGATGTCCAAAGGGATCATTGGAGTTTATCTACAAGAGGTGGATGAGTTAATGTATGGAAGTGTCTTTAGACACTTAAAATACAGGTGAAACTCTAAAAATAGAATATCGTGCAAACTTTCATTTATTTCAGTAATGTAACTTAAAAGGTGAAACGTAATATATGGGAGATACTCATAACATGCAAGACAAGATAGTTAAAGTCGTGATTTGTTGTATTATTATTTTTATTATTATTTATTCGACTTCTATGCTGCCCAATCCCGATGTGATGATTATGGGGTACAGCTCATGAAACCCCCAAATATCCCATCTCAGAAAATTAGATGATGCGATCAATAAAACAAGGATTCTACATAGAATAATATCAGACTTCTGAAAAGTATAAGAAGGCATATGTATTCAGTACTTTGTTTGAGCCCCTTTTTCAGCAATCAATGCAGTGCAGCATGGACACTATCAGCCTGTGTTATGGAAGACCAGGATGCTTCAACAGCAGCCTTCTCTATGGAGTTCAGGTCAGGCGAGTTTGCTGGCCAATCAAGGACAATAATCCCATGGTCATTGAAGCAGGTTGTTGGTGCTTTTGGCAGCGTGGGCAGGTGCCCAGTCCTGCTGGAAAATTTAAGTCACCATCCTCATAAAGACTGGGGAAACTTTTGCATCTCATTTGGAAACCAAGAGCCCAGAGTATGGAGAAAGAATGGAGAGGCACCCACTACAAGATGCTTGAGGTCCAGTGTAAAGTTTCCATAGTCTGTGTTGATTTGGGAAGCCATGTCATCTGCTGGTGGTGGTCCACTGTGCTTCATTAAGTCCAGGGTCAACGCATTCATCTACCAGGAGGTTTTGGAGCAGTCGATGCTTCCATCCACATACATGGGATTATTGTTCTTGATTGGCCAGCAAACTCACCTGACCTGAACCCTATAGAGAATCTATAGGGCATTGCCAGGAGAAAGATGAGAGACATGAGACATGCATGTTATGAATATCTCTCATATATATTGGGAATTTCATCTTTTAAGTTACATTACTGAAATAAATGAACGTTTGCAAGATATTCTAATTTTTCGAGTTTCACCTGTAGAATAGAATAACAGAGTTTTATAACTAACTGAAAGGAGTAGACTAGATTAGACTAGACTAAATAGAATTGGAAGGGACCTTGGAGGTCTTCTAGTCCAACACCCTGTTTAGGCAGGAAACCCTACATGATTTCAGACAAAATTGTTATAAAACAACTTCTTTAAAACTTCCAAGTGTTAGAGCATTCACAACTTCTGGAGGCAAGTTGTTCCACTGAGTAAGTGTTCTAACTCAGTGATTTTCAACCTTTTTTGAGCCGCGGCACATTTTTTACATTTACAAAACCTTGGGGCACATTGAGCGGGGGGGGGGGGGGGGGGGCTAAAAAAAGTTTGGACAAAAAAATTCTCTCTCTCTCTCTTCCTCCCCTTCACTATATTTCTTTCTCCCTCCCTATTTCTCTCCCTTCCTTCCTCTTTCTTTCTCTCTCTCGCCACCCCTCTTTCTTTCTCTTCCTTCCTTCCTCTCTTTTTTGCTCTCTTTCTCTCTCCCTCCCTACCTCCCTCTATGTCTTTCTCTCTCTCTCTTGCTTTCTTTTGCTCTCTCTTTCTTTCTCTTGTTTTCTCTGTCTCTCTTGCTTTCTTTCTCTCTCTCTTGTTCTCGTTCTCTCTCTCTCTCTTTCTCTCTCTTTCTTTCTTTCCCTCCCTCTCTCTTGCTTTCTTTCTCTCTTGCTTTCTCTCTCTCTTGCTTTCTCTCTCTCTTGCTTTCTTTCTCTCTGAGCTTCGCGGCACACCTGACCATGTCTCGCGGCACACTGGTTGAAAAACACTGTTCTAACTGACAGGAAATTCTCCTTAGTTCTAAGATGCTTCTTTCCTTGATTTGTTTCGACCCATTGCTTCTTGTCCTTCCCTCAGGTGATTTGGAGAATAGCTTGACTCCCTCTTCTTTGTGGTAATGCCTGAGATATTGGAACACTGCTATCATTTCTCCCCTAGTCCTTCTTTTCTTTAAACTAGACCTAAACAGATGCTGCAATCGTTCTTCATATGTTTTCCCCTCCAGTCCTCTAATCATCTTTGTTGCTCTTCTCTGCATTCTTTCTAAAGTCTCCACATCATTTTAACATCATGGTAACCAAAACTGAATGCAGTATTCCAAGTGTG
Organism: Erythrolamprus reginae; assembly: GCF_031021105.1. Lineage (NCBI taxonomy): Eukaryota > Metazoa > Chordata > Lepidosauria > Squamata > Dipsadidae > Erythrolamprus > Erythrolamprus reginae. Next base: position 323,629,028 of record NC_091951.1, read on the forward strand.
GCCTTATCAAGGCATTATAAAGTTGTATTAATAGTTTTTGTGATCTTGATTCTATCCATTTACACAGCCTAAAATTGTGTTGGCTCTTTTGGCAGCTGCTGCACAGTGATAGGTCATATTTATTATTTTATTTTATTTTATTTTATTTTATTTTATTTTATTTTATTTTATTTTATTTTATTTTATTTTATTTTATTTTATTTTATTTTATTTTATTTTATTTTATTTTATTTTATTTTATTTTATTTTATTTTATTTTATTTTATTTTATTTTATTTTATTTTATTTTATTTTATTTTATTTTATTTTATTTTATTTTATTTTATTTTATTTTATTTTATTTTATTTTATTTTATTTTATTTTATTTTATTTTATTTTATTTTATTTTATTTTATTTTATTTTATTTTATTTTATTTTATTTTATTTTATTTTATTTTATTTTATTTTATTTTATTTTATTTTATTTTATTTTATTTTATTTTATTTTATTTTATTTTATTTTATTTTATTTTATTTTATTTTATTTTATTTTATTTTATTTTATTTTATTTTATTTTATTTTATTTTATTTTATTTTATTTTATTTTATTTTATTTTATTTTATTTTATTTTATTTTATTTTATTTTATTTTATTTTATTTTATTTTATTTTATTTTATTTTATTTTATTTTATTTTATTTTATTTTATTTTATTTTATTTTATTTTATTTTATTTTATTTTATTTTATTTTATTTTATTTTATTTTATTTTATTTTATTTGTCCAATACACAATACATAGAAGAGAATAGACATGAGGTAATATATATATATATATAAAAATATAAAATAGAGAAGAAGATATATGAAAGGAAGAAAATATATATGATATATGAGATAAAGGAAAGACAATTGGACAAGGGACGAAAGGCACACTGGTGCACTTATGTACGCCCCTTACTGACCTCCTAGGAACCTGGAGAGGTCAATTGTGGAGAGTCTAAGGGAGAAATGTTGGGGGTTAGGGGTTGACACTATTGAGTCTGGTAATGAGTTCCACGCTTCGACAACTCGAAGCGGGAACTGATTTAAATGGTTGTCCACTAGTACTCCAAGATCCTTCTCACAGTTACTACTATTAAGCAAGGTACCACATGTACTGCATATACTATACCTGTGCATTTTGTTTTTCTTGCCTAAATGTAGACCCTTATTTTTTTCACCACTGAATTTCATTTTGTTAGAAAGCCCCCAATGTTCAAGTCTGTCAAGATCCTTCTGTATACTAAGCCTATCTTCTGGAGTGTTGGCTATTCCTGCCAGTTTGGTGTCATCTGCAAATTTAATGACTTCCCCATCTATTCCCTATATATTACTACTTGAGGCTTTACAGCAGTAATTGGACTTGTCCAGAAGAGTCCATAAGAAGGACTGTGATGTGGCACATATTAAAATCTGCCAGAGCTTTGATCACACTATTGTGACTGCCATCCTTCTTCTTTAAACCAGACTCTGCAGTTCCCCATGGACAAAATTATCTAATCAATCTGACAAGGGAGCCTCAACCCTCTAGAGGTTCATCCATTTCAATTCTCATCCCATTTTTAGTTGGAATACCAGACACACTTTCAGCCAGATTGAGGCATCAAGCATATCACATTTTCTTTTTTGGAAACATGACATGGAGGGAGAGAGAAAAAGTAGTTTACAGAACACTATGACTAATAACTCTTAAGATATTCGGCTACAAATTGCAATCCCAGAATGAGGAAAAGAGAAAAAGAAACTTGGTAAAGCAGCCAGTACTGGAGAAAAAAGTTTCCCAAGCCTTCGGTTCCTGTTGTGTTTTCTGAAACATGTTTTCCTCCTTTGATTACAGAGCCTCTTCCAACTCCTTAAGTGGAATTAACTTTGTGGTCTGGAATTCTTACAGACCCCTGTTGCTCTGATCTCTTGGGCTCATGTTTTACTTCTCCTAAATTTCGGTGCACTCAGGAATGTATTAATGAGGCCCAATTACAGAAAAAGTGAGGCTTTCTAAACCAGTGTCATAAGTAAAGCTGGAATGCTCCTTTTCTTCATTAAAGCAAAACAGAAAAAGCCCTCCTACATTAATTTTTAAATTAATGTGACTGTGGCATTCTCCTAGGATTTGAAAATTGCAAAATATACATAAATGTATAATCAACACCTTTATCCCAATAGCCTGTTTTCAGTTTCATAGCCAAACAGCAGCACAATGTGTTGTGATGGCACCGATTCAGTTGAAATTTACTGTCAGGAAAGTATGCATAGAAAATAAGTTATCTGGGAAATTTAAAAATATTTTTCTATAAGCTCCAACATATAAATGACATAAGCAAATTTAAATTACAGTGGTACCTTGTCATATGAACCCCTCGTCATGCGAACTTTTCGAGATACGAATCCGGGGTTCAGAATTTTTTTGCTTCTTCTTACGAACTTTTTTTGCCTTACGAACCTGCTGCTGCCACTGGGATGCCCCGCCTCCAGATTTCCATTGTAAGCAAAGTGCCCGTTTTTGTGCTGGTGGGATTCCCCTGAGGCTCCCCTCCATGGGAAACCCCGGACTTCCGCATTTTTGTGATGCTGTAGGGATATCCCAGGAGGGGAATCCCAGGATCGCAAAAAAGGGCATTCCACTGGCAATGGAAGTCCGGAGGTGGGGTTTCCCAGCAAGGGAAGCCTCAGCGAAATTGCACCATCGCAAAAACATGGAAGTCTTCAAAACCCCACCTCCGGACTTCCGTGTTTTTGCCATGGTGTGATTTTGCTGAGGCTTCCCTCGCTGGGAAACCCCACCTCCAGACTTCTGTTGCCAGCGGAGCACCTGTTTTTGTGATCCTGGGATTCCCCTCCTGGAATTTCCCTACAGCATCGCAAAAACGCAGAAGTCTGGAGGTAGGGTTTCCCATGGAGGGAAGCTTCAGGGGAATCCCACCAGCACAAAAACGGGGGCTTTGGCTTGAAAAAGGGGTAAATTTTGGGCTTGCACGCATTAATTGGTTTTCCATTGATTCTTATGGGAAACATTGTTTTGTCTTACAAACTTTTCACCTTACAAGCCTCCTCCCAGAACCAATTAAGTTCGTAAGACAAGGTATCACTGTATTTGATTGTCCATCTAAGAGATGGTCCTCCTCCTCCTCTTGTATTTAGGTTTTTTGAGACTTACAGAATTGAAGCTTCAAAGTGTGGCATTTGGGAGTATTTAATTGCATTGGCATCCTTCAGTCTCGAAAGACCATGGATTTCCCAGAGCATGAAGCCTGGGTAGGTTAGCATTAAATATGCCCAGAAATATGTCTCAACGTAACACTAGGTTCTCAGCTTCACTTCACTTTTAAACATTTTAGCTGACAATTTAGAAATTGCTAAATAGATAGCTGGCATTATGCAACTTCTGGTATCAATTTTATTTCTCAGGATGTGTCTAGGACTCCTGTGTGCTCAGTTAGCATTATTCATTCATTCATTCATTCATTCATTCATTCATTCATTCATTCATTCATTCATTCATTCATTCATTCATTCATTTGACTTCTATGCCGCCCAATCCCAAAGCACTGAGGGCGGATTACAATAATCAATAATAATAAACTAATAAACTAATAAACAATAGTCTTCAACCTTACATTATCTCCAATAGACCTCTCCCCTTTTCTAAGAGGTCTGTAAGGGGCATGCAGAAGTGCACCTTTGTGTCTACCATTCCTGTCCTAATGTCTTTTTATCCTTTCTATCTCTACTTTATACTTATATTATGTTAAACATACTACAGTATAATACTATATTTATATGACAAATAAATAAATAAATAAATAATAAAATAAATAAATAAAAATATAATATAAATAGATACAAAGGGGTAAAAAGAAGTCGAACATTATCTAAAACTAAAACATTATCTAAAACTAAAACCTCATAAAAAGTTATTTAAAAAGGCAGTCACAGTCATATACATGCACACCCTTCATAGAGTTGGCCATCAAGGATGTAAATTCGTGGGCCCCAGGTCTGCCGAAAAAGCCAGGTCTTCGTGGCCTTACGAAAGGCCAGCAGGGTGGGAGCAGTACGGACATCAGGTGGAAGTTGGTTCCATTTCATTTAGACTTATATACTGCTTCACAGTACTTTACAGCCCTCTCTAAGCGTTTTACAGAGAGTCAGCCTATTGCCCCCAACAATCTGGGTCCTCATTTTACCGACCTTGGAAGGACCTTGAGCCTACTGAGATTCGATCTGCCAAACTGTGGGCAGCTGATGATCAGTAGAAGTAGCTTGCAGTACTGCACTCAAACCACTGCACCCATCAAAGCTCTTGTAAATTTTCTTTATTTTTATAAATAATAAATAATTTTTATTTAGAAAATAAAAATGCTAAATGACTACATATATTCTGCAAGCCATGTGTTGTTGTTTTTTTGTCCATTCTGGTGGTACCTATCCATCTTTTTATGGACAGTCCAATAAGAACCAATACAATGGGGACTCTCTCTCTTTATTTTGAATCTTGGGACAGTTTACCTTCTCTATTCTTATTCCTCGCACTTCCGAGAATGATGGAATATAAGCCACCATAGTTGAAGAAATATTTAATATTTTGATTCATCCTTCTGTATTAACTAAGCTTTCTTAGTTCCTTAGAGCCATAGTGGTATGGTGATTAGAACGCTGTATTTCAGACTAATTCTGCCGGCAGTTCGAATCTCATCAGCTTAAGATTGACTTAGGCTTTCATCCTTTTGAGGTCAGTAAAATGAGGACCAAGATTGTTGGGGTCAATATGCTGACTCTGTAATCCACTTAGAGAGGGCTGTAAAGCCCTGGAGCAGTATTTATGTCCCTGGAGCAGTATTTATTTATTTATTTATTTTATTTATTGGATTTATATGCCGCTCCTCTCCGCAGACTCGGGGCGGCTAACAACAGTAATAAAACAGCATATAATAATAATCCAATACTAAAAACAGTTAAAAACCCATTATTATAAAAAACAAACATACATACAGATATACCATGCATAAAATTGTAGAGGCCTATGGGTCAATTCACCCATGCCTGGTGGGTTTTAAGCAGCTTACGAAAGGCAAGGAGGGTGGGGGCAATTCTAATCTCTGGGGGGAGTTGGTTCCAGAGGGCTGGGGCCACCACAGATAAGGCTCTTCCCCTGGGTCCTGCCAAGCAACATTGTTTAGTTGACGGGACCCGGAGAAGACCTAACTGGTTGCTGGGATTCGTGCAGCAGAAGGCGGTTCCTGAGATAATCTGGTCCGGTGCCATGAAGGGCTTTATAGGTCATAACCAACACTTTGAATTGTGACCGGAAACTGATCGGCAATCAATGCAGACTGCGGAATGTTGGTGTAACATGGGCATATTTGGGAAAGCCCATGATTGCTCTCGCAGCTGCATTCTGCATGATCTGAAGTTTCCGAACACTTTTCAAAGGTAGCTCCGTGTAGAGAGCGTTACAGTAGTCGAGTCTCGAGGTGATGAGGGCATGAGTGACTGTGGAGCAGTGACTCCTGGTCCAAATAGGGCCGCAACTGGTGCACCAGGCGAACCTGGAAAAACGCCCCCCTCGCCACAGCTGAAAGATGTTTCTCTAATGAGAGCTGTGGATTGAGGAGGACGCCCAAGTTGTGGACCCTCTCTGAGGGGGTCAATGATTCTCTCCCCTGGGTAATGGACGGACAGATGGGATTGTCTGTGGGAGGCAAAACCCACAGCCACTCCGTCTTGTCTGGGTTGAGTTTGAATTTGTTGACACCCATCCAGGCCCCAACAGCCTCCAGGCACCGGCACATCACTTCCACTGCTTTGTCGACTGGACATGAGTCTATATAAGTCTAAGTGCTACTCCTATTGCTGTTCCTCCAAAAGACTATTTTCTAGTGTAGAATTAGCCTTCCGACATAGCCTTTTGCATAGCTCCAAATGGAACATAAACTTTTAGCCAGTCCGCTGGGACTTATCAAACTATTGGCATTAGCGGAGGAAAGATTCATCCACCAAGGGACAATATGTTTACTCTTTGGAGCTCATTATTCTGTAGATGAGTCATCAAGTTAAATTACATATAGTTTCTATATTCAGTACATGACCAAATGTCTAGTATGTTTTATGTTAGATTGAACTTGATCTAAAACAAAACATACTTCAGATAATAAATTCAAAACTATTCATTTTTTTCTCTATATGGCAGAAAGTCAGATACTTTTATGAAATGCTAATTAAGGTGCAGATAATTTTTCTCCAGTTGGCTGCTTTCTGTTAATATGTTGGATTTTATCTCCCACAATTCCTCACCAGCCTAGTGTCAATAACTAAGAATAGTTGGAATTGAAGTCCAACATATCTAGCAAGTACTTATTGGAAAAGCTTGTGATTTTATTTTATTTTATTTTATTTTATTTTATTTTATTTTATTTTATTTTATTTTATTTTATTTTATTTTATTTTATTTTATTTTATTTTATTTTATTTTATTTTATTTTATTTTATTTTATTTTATTTTATTTTATTTTATTTTATTTTATTTTATTTTATTTTATTTTATTTTATTTTATTTTATTTTATTTTATTTTATTTTATTTTATTTTATTTTATTTTATTTTATTTTATTTTATTTTATTTTATTTTATTTTATTTTATTTTATTTTATTTTATTTTATTTTATTTATTTTATTTTATTTTATTTTATTTTATTTTATTTTATTTTATTTTATTTTATTTTATTTTATTTTATTTTATTTTATTTTATTTTATTTTATTTTATTTTATTTTATTTTATTTTATTTTATTATTTATTTTATTTATTTATTTAATTTATTTATTTAATTTATTTATTTATTAGATTTGTATGACGCCCCTCTCCGTAGACTTGGGGCGGCTAACAACAATAATAAGAAACAGCATAAAACAAATCTAATATTTAAATTACTAAAAGCCCTTCTTAAAAACCAAACATACACACAAACATACCATGCATAAATTGTATAGGCCTAGGGGGAAGGTATATCTCAATTCCCCCATGCCTGATGACAGAGGTGGGTTTTAAGGAGCTTACGAAAGGCGAGGAGGGTGGGGGCAATTCTGATCTCTGGGGGGAGTTGGTTCCAGAGGGCCGGGGCCACCACAGAGAAGGCTCTTTCCATGGACCCTGCCAAACGACATTGTTTAGTTGACGGGACCCGGAGAAGGCCCATTCTGTGGGACCTAACTGGTCGCTGGGATTCGTGCGGCAGAAGGCAGTCCCGGATTTGATGCGTGTATGACATTTAATTTATTTAGATAGACAGAATTACATCCTTCAGAAACTGAAGACTAAAGTTCACAACATAAATAAAATAATAATACAAATAATATTATAAAGATTATAATTAGTAAGACCCGGGTTCAGGGCCAATACAACCATTAAAGCTCAAGGATTGATTTTGGATTATAGAATAGAATAGAATAGAATAGAATAGAATTCTTTATTGGCCAAGTGTGATTGGACACACAAGAAATTTGTCTTGGTGCACATGCTCTCAGTGTACATAAAAGAAAAAGATACATTTGTCAAGAATCATGTGTCACAACACTTAATGACTATTTACTCTCATCCCAACCTATCGCACATTGTTCTGAGAATAAAGTGAGGAGGAACACATTCAAAATCTTATTGTCATAAAATAAAGCCATATTAAAGTAAATTAAACATACAGGCAAATAAGAAAGACTGAGTGAAACTGAAGAAGTAATTATTAATTTCCATATCTGAAGAAAGAAGTTTACCCAGATTAGGTTCTATAATCACAAGGTCAAAGTGATTTCTAACTAGATACATTTATATTTACAATGTATGTTCTTTCGTTGTATAATTACATTTGTATGTAAATGTAATGTACATTTATAATTACATATATTTCCATTATACATGTATTTATTTTGGTGTTTATATATAACAGGGAAGGGGGATGAATGTGGAGAGAGAGAGAAGGTGGGAGAGAAACTGTTTTGAAACTGTTTACTGCTTAATTTTCTTGACGTGATGAAACAGGAGAAGAGAAGATATTGCCTAATCAGCAGGTTTTTTTTCTTTGGATCACAAAAGCATAATAATTTATCTGTCCTTCATTTGACTGTGTGGGAAGGCTTGATTTTAAAATGAAAACAATGTATACAGTATATCTTTATCTTCATCTACTAGTCTCAACAAGTAGTCAAAATTTTATAGCCAAATGTATAGGTGAGTCAACAGATGGTGATTTCTTTAACATTTCTTATTTTATTTTATCAAACAGAACATCCTCTAGTCTAAATGTGTTGCTGAAATATTGCTGTCCTCCCCAGTAAACATGGACTTTTTGGCCATGATCTATGGCAATTTTGTTATATTCAGAATGGAGCAGAAGCACAAGAAGGGTAGTAAATAAATGTTTATTTATTTATTTAATTAATTGATTGATTAATTCATTAATTGATTAATTGGATTTGTATGCTGGCTGCCCCTCTCTGAGGATTCGGGACGACTCACAATGTATACAAAGAGACAGTAGTAAAATCAATCTAATTAATATACATAAAAACAATCCTTAAAAATCTACTTTAAAAACTTCCATTAACAATTGCTGGTGGCCTCAAATGAAACTAAGCATTTTGAAATTCTGTTTTCTCGAGATTTATGCTCCAATTTCCTTAGGAGCTAAATGAAAAGCTCCGAAATGAAATGAAATGAAGTATTAATATAACTGAATTCTATGTGAAATATTCAAAACTCATTAATTTTCAAAGAAATGATAGAGAGCTTTGGGAACTGTAGCAGACAAGGGAAGCAATGTGACACAGTCACATACCTGTACATCAAATTCAAGGGCTGTGATTCATGGCATATGTGACCAGGATGGGTGTAGCATATCAGCAAAAGATAAGAGTAGGTTGATGAAGAAATAGGATATACCAGGCCTAGACATTGGGAAAGTTTCTGATTACGCATTATGTATATTCATAAGTTTATGGGCTATGAGGCAAGCCCTTCTCATTCCTGTTTAGTTATTTATTTGGTACTTGTATTTAGAGCTTTCTTTTTTAAAAAAACAACAAATTACACTGAGCTTCCAAAAAGCTTCAATCCTGGCAGGGCACTTCTCAAAGCATATATTTTACTTATTTTATTTTATTTTAATTTATTTGTCAAACATGTACATGAGGCTTCCAAAAAGCTTCAACCCTGGCTGGGCACTTCTCAAAGCATATATTTTACTTATTTATTTTTAATTTAATTTTATTTATTTGTCAAACATGTATAAGATAGTAGCAGTTTGTATAAACGTAAGTAAAAAGTAATGATAAAAGAGGACAATAGGACAGTGGGACAGGGACCGTAGGCACAATGGTGCGCTTATGCACGCCCCCTACAGACCTCTTAGAAACGTGGGTGGGGGAGGTTGACTGTAGACAATCTAAGGTTAAAGTTTTTGGGGTTTGGGGAAGAAACCACAGTGTCAGGTAGTGTATTCCAGGCATTGATCATTTTATTGCTGTAGTCATATTTTCTGCAGTCAGGTTTGGGGCGGTTTACATTTAATTTGAATCTATTATTATAGTCATTAAATACTAATAAATTAAATTAAATTAAATTAAATTAAATTAAATTAAATTAAATTAAGTTAAGTTAAGTTAAGTTAAGCTATGTTTTGTTTTGTTTTGTTATGTTATATTTATTATATTATTATATTGTATTATTAATTATATTATATTCAGTGATGGGCTACCAAACTTTTTACTACCACACTGTGGGCGTGGCTTATGCATTGGGTGCTCTGGGTGGAGCTTCATTTTTGCTACCCCACTGCGTTCTCCCCCGTCCGGGCAGTAGCCCACCTCTGATTATCTACTATATAAAGTGCATGTACACACATGAACACACAGCTCTTCTAAAATTATACAAATTCAAACTCATTTACTGAGATAGGAAAAACATACCCAGAGCCCAGAAGGGGAAAAAAGAAAAAAATATCAAAATATTGCGTACCTGACTGTACCCGTAGGAGCCCATCACTGATTATAATTATAGTTATTATTATAGTTTTAATCTATTATTATACTCAAAGCATCAATTATATTATCAGGGGTTCTAAATTATTGTGTCTCATTTTGTCCTGCTTATGGGTTGAGAACTGGGGCTGAGAGATCATGATGTATCTAAGATGAGATGGTGGAGTGGAGCAGAGCAGGAGTTGGGTGGAGCTGGGTGGATTGCAAGACAGGCTTCCCACCTAACACCTGTAGCTCCATCGCATTCCTCAGCGTTATGTCCAGAGAAGCCTATTATAAAAGAAAACATCTCATGAGATCAATCAAACTTCTCGAATTCACAAGACATTTTCTTTTTGAATGGGCTGCCCTGGACACAACACCAAGGAACACGATGGAGCTACATATGTCAGGTAGGATGCATGTATCGCGGCGGGATGCTGTTTAGGGGTGACCAGTTGGGTGGGGCAAAGCAGAGTGGAGGCTGGATGCGGACTGTGCGGACTGGGAGACAGGCATCCGAACTAAAATGTGTAGCTCTGTCGCATTCCTTTTTTTATAGAAAAAGAAAATATGGTAGGAAGGAAAACAGAAAGAAAGAAAGAAAGAAAGAAAGAAAGAAAGATGGTAGGAAGGAAGGAAGACAAAAAGGAAGAAAGGAAAAGAATGAAAGAAAAAGGAAGATGGTAGGAAGGGAGACAGAAAAAAAGAAAAAGAAAGAAGGGGGAAGGGAGAGAAGAAAGAAAGAAAGAAAGAAAGAAAGACATGACCACAATTGAGCTTAACATTTTGTTTGCTAAGCAAGAGCGTCGTTAAGTGAGTTTCACCATATTTTACAAGCTGGCCACACCCACCAGATCACCTGACCACCAAGCCACACCCACCTGATTGGGGGTAAGGTAGGGGCAGTGAATATGAGTGGTTGCACCAAGGAGCCAGTGGACTGAAAATGTTTGGGGACCACTGCTCTAAACTAATGGACCAACCGAGCCTTGGAAGTCAGTTTTCTGTCATTAGTTTTAGAATTGAACTTCATTTGCAATTCAGATTTTAATTCATGGACTGAGAAGAAACCTTTTTTTTTCTTTTTTTGGAGTCTATCATTTCATGCCAACCTTATCCAGATGCCAGGTCCTATTTCACCTTTTTAAACAAACAACAGCTGCATCAAAATATTGGCAGCTCTCATATGCAGGTTTGTACTAGCAAATTATGTGAGCTGGCTTAACATTAAAAGAGTAATATCTGATATGAAACTAATTTAAAAAAAAGCCACGGGCTGGTTTGCTAGGAGCACTGCATTATAAATGTTGAATAAAGAAAACAAAATAACTGAAGAAATGTGGCCAAAATAATTTGTCCTTGCCCTTCAGTTGAAAAAAAAAAGACAAATCCAAATATTATAGGCAGTAATTCACTGATGTAAATCAGTGGTAAATTTGCCTTACCAACATTTCTTTTAGTTGTTTCACTAGCATGAAAGGTCCATCATTCTCGATGCCTTAATAAATTTCAAATTCCAGAGCTCTCCGATTCCATGGCATCGGACCAGAATACCTACGGGACAGCCTTCTGCCGCATGAATCCCAGCAGCCGATTAGGTCCCACAGAGTTGGCCTTATTTATTTTATTGATTGATTGATTTTGTCCAATACACAATGAGGGTTTTTAGTGGGTATACACATAGTAAAATACATAATGAAGTATATAGAGTAATATATAATATAATAATAATATAGTAAAATATATCTAAGAAAGAATAGAAGAGAAGATATAGGAACAAAACATATCAATGAAAGAATAGAAGAAGAGATATAGGAATAGAAGAAAGGTATAGGAGATATAGGAGAGCAATAGGACAAGGGACAGAAGGCTCTCTAGTGCACTTGTACTCTCCCCTTACTGACCTCTTAGGAATCTGGATTCTCTGGGTCCCGTCGACTAAACAATGTCGTCTGGCAGGACCCAGGGGAAGAGCCTTCTCTGTGGCAGCTCTGGCCCTCTGGAATCAATTCCCTCCGGAGATTCGAACTGCCCCCACCGTCCCTGCCTTCTGCAAGACTCTGAATCTATGTCTCCAGGCATGGGGCAATTGATGTATCCCTTTTTGTCTAGTAAGATTTATGTGTGGTTATGATTGGGTAGTATTGACTGTTTTTAAATGATAATGGGTTTTTAGCTATAGTTTTAATTATTGGATTTTTACTGCATTGTTTATTGTTGTTGTGAGCCACCCCGAGTCTTCAGAGAGGGGCGGCATACAAATCTAATAAATTATTACTAATTATTATTATTATAGCCAAGAGGAAGATGTGCATCCATGACAAACCACACTAATTCTAAAATTTTGTCAGCATGACAACAATGGACATACTCAAGCCATACCTGGTGCTGGGCCTTGATTTATTATGTCTAAGCTCTTCAAGGATTTTGATGTTAAATCAAAGGATCACCATCAAAAGAAGAATACTTTTGTGGTTTTGTTTTCACAGTCTATGTTAGCTGAGTTTTCCAAGCGGTTTTCAAGAGTTTAATTTGAAAAATGATCTTCAAGAGCATCCGAATAGACTAATAATGTACTAAATAATAACAGATATCTGAATCCAATGAGAACAGTAATTTATGGATTTAACCTTGGTGCATCAGTCTTTAGCCCAAATTGCTATCCCAGAAATACCAATTAAATTTTAAATGCATGAAATGAAAGATTATGTAAGCCATCCATTCCGAAATTCATAAAGAACCAACTCTGTAGATATTTTGTGTAGCTGCAAGTCTGTAATAATAGAAAATTTCCCCAATCATAATTTTCCAGTTACTGGACAATCAACAAACACAACAAATACCTCAGCCTGTCACGGCTGACTGATTGGTCAGAATCAGGGTACATGTTCCCACTTTTCTATTTCACAGAGGGAGGCAAAATAATTTTTTAAAAAAAAGATAAATACATTTGTAAAATAATGATTGGAGAACTTCCATTTTATTAATATGAAATACACCTATTTAATATAACAAAATTATAAATGCTTATTTCATTATAACAAAATTGTAAATGCTTATTTAAACATAACAAAATCTTTAAGGAGTATTTAACTGTTACAAAATTATTAAAGTTAGTCTACAATTACTACAAAATAATTGAAGCTTATTTGACGGTGGCTTGCTGATGTTGTTGATAAAATCAGTCCCATATACCAGAGCTGTAGCTGTAGTACCGAAACTCCCTCTCCTCTCCTCTCCTCTCCTCTCCTCTCCTCTCCTCTCCTCTCCTCTCCTCTCCTCTCCTCTCCTCCCCTCCCCTCCCCTCCCTTTTCCTTCTCTCCTTTCCTTTCTTTTCCTTCCCTTCCCTTCTTTCCTTTCTTTCCCTTTTCCTGCACCCTGGTGCGTTTGAACTGGTGTGGGAAACTTCAGCTGAGCACGACAAAATCTTGGTCTTACCTTACTGTTCCAGCTCATGTGGCTTTCACCACTATACTCAAGGTGAGGTTTGTTGGAACAAGAGTGGGGGCTGGTGTGTGGATGGGGTGGTGTTGGGCAGTTCAGCCTTGTGTTCCTGTGCGTGGAGTGGATTAATTGCTTTCAGCCATATCTGGCCCAGGGGTCAAGATTTCTTCATGGACTACCAAAATTTTCTCACAGACCACCAGTGGTCTGCGGAAGACCAGTTGATGGCCTGTGTTCTAGGTTGAGTGAAGGCAGGTTCCAGTCCCTGCTTAGTCATGAAGCTTGCTTTGGCCAGCAATGCTCTCTTCATCTATTATATCTTTAGGACTGCACGGTTAAAGCAGGATAAGTAGAAATATTAAAAGCCCAGACTCTCTTAGAAGAAACATAGAAGACTGACCGCAGAAAAAGACCTCATGGTCCATCTAGAATGCCCTTATACTATTTCCTGTATTTTATCTTACAATGGATATATGTTTATCCCAGGCATGTTTAAATTCAGTTACTGTGGATTTATCAACCACATCTGCTGGAAGTTTGTTCCAAGGATCTACTACTCTTTCAGTAAAATAATATTTTCTCACGTTGCTTTTGATCTTTCCCCCAACTAACTTCAGATTGTGTCCCCTTGTTCTTGTGTTTACTTTCCTATTAAAAACACTTCCCTCCTGAACCTTATTTAACCCTTTAACATATTGAAATGTTTCAATCATGTCCCCCCTTTTCCTTCTGTCCTCCAGACTATACAGATTGAGTTCATGAAGTCTTTCCTGATACGTTTTATGCTTAAGACCTTCCACCATTCTTGTAGCCCATCTTTGCACCCGTTCAATTTTGTCAATATCTTTTTGTAGGTGAGGTCTCCAGAACTGAACACAAGAAGAGGAGAAATAAAATACCAGGAAGAACTGTATACAGTAAGAGGTACCTTTACAAACAGCCAGAAAATAGTTAGCAAACAAAGGCATGTTCCAGAAAAGTTTATACAAGCCCAAAAAGATTAAACAGAAAGGCTAAGAAGTGCTTATTAAGCCATTTGTGGAGAGGAACCTCCTCTATAAACTGTTAAGCAAGCTTGTCTGGTCTTATCCCATGCAAACCTCAGGGACATGTCAATAGATTGTAGCTGCGTGAAAGCCTCAGTTCACCTTTGCAAACAACCCTGGAATAATACAATAGCACCATTTTAATCAGTGCTGAGATTAAATCTGAGTATTTCAAATTCGACTTTTCCTTTCATTGAATGTAAACAATAAATCTCCCTGGGAAGCCCTTTCCTGCTTGATTTAGCAGCCAACGGTAATGTTTCATTTAGTCCAGCTGTTGCAACCCACAGCACTCTAATTAAGAGGTGAACTTCATTTTAAAAAAATTAAACAACCCTACTATTTTGCTTTTAGAACAGTTTTTTAATGCCTGTATAGAAATCTTGGAAGAAAGGAGAGAAGGAAAATCTAAAATTTGCAGCCCATAAAGCAAAGTACTCTTGGGAGAAAGCCACAAAAGAATAACAGGGAGAAAGTTTGTGTTCCCATCAGATTAAACATTTCTTGGAAGTTGCTTATAGATTTGGTTTCATTAATGTAACTCCATACGTCTCAGAGACTAGCAGAGTCATGAAATGGAGTGTAAACTTTTAAATGTGAGAATGCTCCTCATTGAGCAATACAGTGATCCCCCGTTTATTGCATCCCCAACCATTGCGAACAGGGTACAGTGGTACCTTAAGATACGAACCCCTCGTCTTACGAACAACTCGTGATACGAACCCGGGGTTCAGAAAAATTTTGCCTGTTCTTACGAACTTTTTTCGAGTTACGAACCTGCGTTCGGAGACTGCTGGGAAGCCCCGCGGCTGTTTTAAAAGGTAACAGCCGGGCGGCGGGGCTTCCCAGAAGCCTCCCGAACGCCGAGGCAAAATTTTGCTGAACCCCAGGTTCGGTTCGGGAGGTTGCTGGGAAGCCCCCCAGGCAGATTGCGACCTTTTAAAACACCCGCGCCGCTTCGCAGCTGTCTCCCGGAGCCGAACAGCAAAGCCTGAAGCTGAACAGCAAAGCCGAACTTCCGCATTCGGCTCCAGGAGACACATGGGAAGCGGCGCGGGTGTTTTAAAAGGTCGCAGCTGGCCTGGGGGGCTTGCCAGCAACCCCCGCACCCCGAACCCGGGTGTGGGGGGGGGTGCTGGCAAGCCCCCCAGGCCGGCTGCGACCTTTTAAAACACCCACGCTCTTCCCTCACCCCCGCCCCCGCAAGGCATCGCAGCGACAAGCGGGTTTTTCCGACGCGGGTCTTATGCGCCCGAGCCGGGTTTCCCCCCACATCCGGGCCCACGCACCTGTTCCAGCGGGCTATTTTCCGCCGGTAGTAACGCAGCGCCTCCTGCCCGTTGAGCAGCTTCTCGGCCGGTCTCTCGGGGGTGCTGTAGAGCGGGTGCGCGAATAGCCTCCTCAGCTTGGAGTGGGGGGGCCTGGCTGCTCAGGTTGGCGGGCGGCCGAGTCCGGAGCTTTGGACCGGCGGCGACGGCGGCTTCTTCGGCGGGGCAGGAGCAGCGGGGCTCAGCCGTCTCCGTGGCCGGACCGAGGCGCCGCCTCATTTGGGGCCAGAGGTGGAAGTAGAAATCGGCGCTGAGCAGCGCCCCGAGAAGCAGCAGAATGAGCAGCCGGTCACGCCGGGTCCCCAGCATGGTCAGCGCCGGCGGCTGGGCGAGAAGCAGGCCGGGCGCGAAGGCAGCGGCGCACGGGCAATGCCGGGCCGTGGGTGGGAAAGGAAGGCGAGCCACGCGCCTGTTTGGCCGTGAGAGCCCGGGCGAGTCCCGGCAGGGCCTCTGCCCCGCTGCCGCCGCAGGAGCAGGTGGGAGAAGCCGAGGCAAGGGAAGCAGCAGGCAGCGCCCCGCTTGTGGCCGAGAGGCAACCGGCTGCATCTTTGCCTGGTGGCCTCTCCCGAGTAGGCAGACCGTGCCGCCTCTGGAAGGATGGACGCGTTGGGCGTTTGTTTGCATCACGTGATTGACCGGGTGAAATAAAAGATCTAAAAATCCCTTGTCTCCCCAACCCGGATTTTTAGATCTTTTATTTCACCCGGTCAATCACGAGATGCAAACAAACGCCCAACGTGTCCGAAAGCCAGAGACTTTGGCTAGAGGTCTCTCCGACGAGCTCCGGTTCTCGTCGGAGAGACCTCTAGCCAAAGTCTCTGGCTTTCGGACACGTTGGGCGTTTGTTTGCATCTCGTGATTGACCGGGTGAAATAAAAGATCTAAAAATCCCTTGTCTCCCCAACCCGGATTTTTAGATCTTTTATTTCACCCGGTCAATCACGAGATGCAAACAAACGCCCAACGTGTCCGAAAGCCAGAGACTTTGGCTAGAGGTCTCTCCGACGAGCTCCGGTTCTCGTCGGAGAGACCGCTTGCCAAAGTCTCTGGCTTTCGGACACGTTGGGCGTTTGTTTGCATCTCGTGATTGACCGGGTGAAATAAAAGATCTAAAAATCCCTTGTCTCCCCAACCCGGCCTGCTTCTCGCCCAGCCTGCTTCTCGCCCAGCCGCCGGCGCTGACCATGCTGGGGACCCGGCGCGACCGGCTGCTCATTCTGCTGCTTCTCGGGGCGCTGCTCAGCGCCGATTTCTACTTCCACCTCTGGCCCCAAATGAGGCGGTGCCTCGGTCCGGCCACGGAGACGGCTGAGCCCCGCTGCTCCTGCCCCGCCGAAGAAGCCGCCGTCGCCGCCGGTCCAAAGCTCCGGACTCGGCCACCCGCCAACCTGAGCAGCCAGGCCCCCCCACTCCAAGCTGAGGAGGTTATTCGCGCACCCGCTCTACAGCACCCCCGAGAGACCGGCCGAGAAGCTGCTCAACGGGCAGGAGGCGCTGCGTTACTACCGGCGGAAAATAGCCCGCTGGAACAGGTGCGTGGGCCCGGACGTGGGGGGAAACGCGGCTCGGGCGCATAAGACCCGCGTTGGAAAAACCTGCTTGTCGCTGCGATGCCTTGCGGGGGCGGGGGTGAGGGAAGAGCGTGGGTGTTTTAAAAGGTCGCAGCCGGCCTGGGGGGCTTGCCAGCACCCCCCTGCACCCCGAACCCGGGTGCGGGGGGTGCTGGCAAGCTCCCCAGGCCGGCTGCGACCTTTTAAAACAGCCGGAAAGCCGTTTTTTGGGGGGGGTTTTTTTGGTTGCACGGATTAATTGACTTTACATTGTTTCCTATGGGAAACAATGTTTCGTCTTACGAACCTTTCGTCATACGAACCTCCTCCTTGCACCAATTAAGTTCGTATCATGAGGTATTACTGTACTTTGCTATTTTTCAACCCGGAAGTAAACAACACCATCTACGCATGCGTGCCATTTTCTTTCTATGGCCACGCATGCGTAGATGGTGGAGTTTGCCGGGCAGATCAGCTGCTGGGCGGCTTCCCTGGGTCTTCCCCCTCTTGCCGGGGTTTCCCCTTTGCGTGGGCGGCGGGGAAACCCCAGCGCCCCTTCCCAGCTGAGTGGCGCGAGCAACGGCGTGGGCGGGCGAAGGGCGGGCGGTGGGCGCTCGGACAAGCGGCGGCCGCACCAGCAGCAGCGAGGAGCCAAACATCCGTGTTTCCCCTTTCTGTGGGCAGCGGGTTTCTTCGGCTCCTCGCTGATCCCCAATTCCGCCAACATCAGGCTCTCCACACGCCCTTTCGCCGTAACTCTTTCCGAGCGCCTCAGAGCAGCACCCCCACCCCTCTTTGATTCCCTCAACCCGCCCGGCCCCTCGCTCCCCTTTTCCACACGCGCCACCCAAGAAACGGTTCATCCCGTCTGGGCTTCCCCCCCTCCTCTTGCTCGCTCGCGCTCTCATTTCCTCTTCCCGCCGCCGCATTCGGAGCCCGAGAGGGGGAAAGAGAAGAATGGAGAGAGCCGCGCGCTGGAGACTGCCCCCGCTCCCGCCTCAACAGCAGCCACGGGAGGGGAGTTGCTGCAGCTGCCCCCAGACTTTCCACCAAGCCCAATACCGCCAGCCCACATGCCCGCCTCTCCCCGCGGCTGAGGAGGAGCGAGAGGAGCAGCAAAGTCCCACGCAAGTGCATCTTCTCCAGGCGGGGGCAAGAGCGGCGGGGCGAGTCCGCAGGAAAAAAGCCGCGGGCGACCGAGCGGATCCTGCCGTTTGGGGCACTCGGCGGGCAGGGGCATGAAGGATCTCTCCGCCGGCCTCGGGAGCGCGTGGGAGGGTGGCGAGCCTAGGAAGACGAGGCGACGCCGGCTGCTGTCGAGGTAGAGGAGGAAGCGGATTGGCGCTCCGTCCCGCCAGGGTTCCTCTCCATGAGGGCGTCCGCCGAGCTGCCCGAGCTGCCCGTCTTCAATTCACCATCTCACCCGGGCTCCCGATCCTGCTGGGTGGCGGGGAGACTCGGCGGGGAGCGCGCGCGTCCGGGACCCAGAGCGCCCTTGTGGCCGCCCATTCATGCCGCTCCGTCGCTCGCCATGCTGGCTTCCCCTCAGGAGACGCGCCTGAGTGGCCTTTTTGCAGTTCCTCTCTGTTCCTCTCAAGAGTTCTTGCGGGGGAAAAGCCGCTAGCCGGCTTTCGGAGCTCCTCCGCCGTCACCCGGCTTCTGGCAGAAGCCTTCTCTCTTTTTTTTCGTGCGCTTGGCGAGGAAAAGCAGCAAGAAAAAAAAGAGAGAAGGCTTCTACCAGAAGCCGGGTGACGCCGGAGGAGCTCCGAAAGCCGGCTAGCGGCTTTTCCCCCGCAAGAACTCCTGAGAGGAACAGCAAAAAGGCCACTCAGGCGCGTCTCCTGAGGGGAAGCCAGCGACGGAGCGGCATGAATGGGCGGCCACAAGGGCGCTCTGGGTCCCGGACGCGCGCGCTCCCCGCCGAGTCTCCCTGCCGCCCAGCAGGATCGGGAGCCCGGGTGAGACGGTGAATTGAAGACGGGCAGCTCGGCGGACGCCCTCATGGAGAGGAACCCTGGCGGGGCGGAGCGCCGATCCGCTTCCTCCTCTACCTCGACGGCAGCCGGCGTCGCCTCGTCTTCCTAGGCTCGCCACCCTCCCACGCGCTCCCGAGGCCAGCGGGGAGATCCTTCATGCCCCTGCCCGTCGAGTGCCGCAAACGGCAGGATCCGCTCGGTCGCCCGCGGCTTTTTTCCTGCGGACTCGCCCCGCCGCTCTTGCCCCCGCCTGGAGAAGATGCACTTGCGCGGGACTTTGTTGCTCCTCTCGCTCCTCCTCAGCAGCGGTGGCACGAGCGGCGGCGGCACGAGCGGCGGCGGCACGAGCGGCGGCCGGACGAGTGGCGGCAGCACGAGCAGCGGCGGCACGAGCGGTGGCCGGACAAGCGGCGGCGGCACCAGCGGCGGCCGGACAAGCGGCGGGCGGGCAGGCGGCTCCTCAGCTGTTGGGCGGGGGTCTTCCCAGGTGCGGAAGTAAAAAACATCTGCACATGCGCCATGGAAAAAAAAGGGCGCACATGCGTAGATGGTGTTTTTACTTCCGCACCACTATATTGCGAAAAACCGATCATTGCGAGGGGTCCTGGAACGGAACCCTCGCAATGATCGGGGGATCACTGTATAGACAACTCTAGTGAAAAATTAGGCGTTCGAGTCATGATCGAACTTCAAAAGGTTTGGTGAAATGTCCCACCTAAATGTAGTATATAAAATCATCTGCTACAAAGTCCTTCCTGTCAACAAATAGCTCAGCTTCAACCAAAACAATACAAGAGCACACAATAGATGCAAACTTATGGTAAACCACTCCAAACCTGATTGCAGAAAATACAATTTCGGCAACAGAGTTGTCCATGCCTGGAATGCACTGCCTGACTCTGTGGTTTCTTCCCCAAAGCCCCAAAACTTTAACTTTAACTGTCCACTGTAGACATCACCCCATTCTTAAGAGGTCTGTAAGGAGCCTGCATAAGTGCACCAGCGTCCTTCTATTCATTTCCATCTCATGTAATTCATAATCATGTTTGTACTTGTGTCTGTTTTCTAATACATGCTTGATGAAAATAAATAAACAAAAAATAAAATAAAACGGAGTTTGGCTATAGACAAGCAGGTTTGCTCCCCTCAGGTATCGGTAGTGGGCTGCACCCAGTGTCGGCCACACTATAGTATGGTGGTGAAATCCCAATGCGCATGCTGCTTCACATCCCAGATGAGGGCAGGCATGCCCCTGCACGAGATTCAGCTTCTGCTCATGCACAGGAAGCAACATCTCATGTGGGGATGCTCACATATGTGAGATTTCACCAATTTTCGGTGTTTTCTTGCTTCCGTGCAAGCGTGGAAGCAAAGGACTCGGCTAAATTTGGCGAAATCTCATGTGCCCGAGCATCCTTGTGTGAGATTTTGCTTTCCGCACATGCACAGAAGCCAAATTTCATGCTGGCATTCATGCATGTGCACATTGGATACCCGTGTGCCCGCACCTTTTGCTAGGAGCACACTGGTAGCACCGGCGACAGGCAGGCCTTCACTACTCAGATGTTAAAACTGTGCCAGTTTGTAGCAGGCCTCTCTTTTTGTTGTTTTTGTTTTTGTTATGATGATGATGATGATGATGATTACTACTAAACTATAGCTAAGCAATTAATGATTAAACTACAGTGGTATCTCGGTTCTCGACCACAATTCATTCCGGAAGTGTGCTTGAGAACCAATTTGATTGAGAACCGAAATATGGGAGACGCCGGCATACTTGTGTGCCAGTCCGTTGTGGACTGCCACCGCTGCCAATTTTGCTGTTTGGCTGTTTGGCCTCAGATGTTTGTTGGTCCACGTGACTCCTGCTGCCGCTGATTTTGCCGCCTCAGGGCCTTCAGCTGTTTGGCAGCCCATGCGACCCCTGCGACTGCCACAGATTTCGCAGCCTACCTGTCTGGCAGTCTAGTGTCTGGCAGCCTACGTGTCTGGCAGCCTACGTGTCTTCGGTCCACTGCCACTGCCCAATTATGCCCCCTGCCACTGCAGCCTCTGCTCTAGCCCCTGCTGTGTTCGAGTTCCAAATGTTTGTTTGGATTTCAGGGCAAAGTTTTCTCGAATTTCTTGGTCAAATACCGATTTGTTTGAATTGTAATTTGTTCGAAAACCGACGTACCACTGTATTCTACCCCACAAAGAAAACCAATTTGACTGAAAGAAGACATTGTAGTTTCCTACCTAATAAGTTATATTTTTCATCCAGAAGAAATTTTCAGCTATACTTCTCACTGTATGTTATTAAAAATAACATTCAGAGAAAGCATTTCTACATGATTTGTTAATGGTATAATCTTGTATGATTGTACAAAAATAACACTGCTGTCATATATTTTACTTAGAGAGATTGCCACAGGTTACAATAATACTCGGAAAACATAACGCTCAAGATCCCTTTTGCCTTTTTATCTATGGACTATCCCTTTACATATTTTGTCCTTATCATAATACAGCTTTGTCAAGTGATTACAAGCCCTAGAGCACTTACCCACTTAAGGAACTAAGGAACTTTAAACAATAATTTCTTTTTTTAAAAGTTAGACTTCAAAAGGGGATCCTACCATATTGCTTTTCAGTAGCTAAGATTGTTTTTGTAAAATGCAGTTTGCTTAAGTTAGATGGGTGGAGTCCTGTTTTCAATTGTATAAATACTTTGGCAGTGGTGGTATGAGAGCCAAAAATAGTTGTATTGCCAAAATACAACTTGTGACACCCTAAATCCAAATCTAATTTGGTTTACCGGAAAGGGGTCAGGAAAAAGGACATCATATGAACACTATTTAATCTGGCAAATACAAAATTGAATATCCATAAGCTTAGTAGCTATTATCTGTCATCCTGAAAAATACAGTTCACATTCTAATGAACATGCAGAAAAGCACATTAAAATATTTGGAACAATCATAATTTTCAAGCAACTCAGTCCTGAAAGAAGCTGCTGGCAGTGCACAAAGCTGAAAAGTTGAAAACGTCTCCCTTTTCTCTGCCACCCGTTTCCTGGAACCTAAATTAAACCTTATCAAAGTTTTCGCAAAAGCATTCCTCATACTATTGTGCTGCAAATCCTGTCTGATCCGACCTTCAAATATTTATGTAAACTGAAATATGTCTGGAAAGAATTCAAAACAAAACAAAATATGCCAGACAATCCCATCCTAGGGTGCCTCTCCCTGCTCATTTATATTCATGGGGAAACCTCTCCGACAGGTTCCCAACTGTTATGGGGGTGGTTTATTAGTCATAACAGCTGAGTCCATTTCTTCAGATGCAAGGATGGCATCTTACATCCTGCCAAGCAATTTTGCCTGATCCTTTTAGTAACAGTGAAAAGGGTTAGCAGTGAAAGGAGTTAGCTATATGCCCAAATCTCTTTTTTTAATGTTTCATCTGCATTAGGAGGGCTACCTAAGTATCACCGAAACAAGTTAACAGAGGACACCCATTTGCATAAAATATATGTCAATATGCATAATTGCTTATTACTTGAATGCAAGTGCATCACCCCTGGTCTGGGAGGAAAGAGAAATTGGGTGCAGGTGAAGGTAAGAACTACAAAGATTCTTGTCTAGATGGGACCTGGAGGTCAGGTTTTCTCTATTGAAGCACCTGGCCCCCCCCCCAACCTCCTGGCTTTCTGTTTTGAAAAACTGCTTCTTCCCTTAGGCACCAGGCCAGGTTGTTAGCTGAACATAATATAGGTGTAATTGTGTTATGAATCTCTTAGATTGCCTTGGCTATTGCTCATGATTATTTTTAACTCAATATTTGCATTTCAAAGTATGCATGCATATAGAGAGACAGAGACATAAGATTGTTGTATTTAAACCAAGATATAGGGTTAATGTGTTTAAACCACAACCATGGTTATGTATTTAAAATGGACAGCCATATACATTCTATAAAGAAATAAATAAATATTCTTTCGTGCATATAAAGATGTTGAAGTTGCCAATAGAGAGGCAACTTCAACATCTTTATAGAATAGAATAGAATAGAATAGAATAGAATTTTATTGGCCAAGTGTGATTGGACACACAAGGAATTTGTCTTGGTGAATATGCTCTCAGCGTACATAAAAGAAAAAGATACATTTGTCAGGAATCATGTGGTGCAACACTTAATGATTGTCATAGGGGTCAAATAAGCAATGAAGAAACAATCAATATTAATAAAAAATCTTAGGATACAAGCAAAAAATTACAGTCATACAGTCCTAAGTGTGAGGAAAATGATGATAGGAATGATGAGAAAAACTAGTAGAAATAGAAGTGCAGATTTAGTAAAAAGTCTGACAGTGTTGAGGGAATTATTTGTTTAGTAGAGAGATGGCGTTCGGGAAAAAAATGTTCTTGAGTCTAGTTATCTTGGTGTGCAGTGCTCGGTAGCAATGTTTTGAGGGTAGGAGTTGAAACTGTGTCCAGGATGCGAGGGGTCAGTAAATATTTTCCCCGCGCTCTTTTTGACTCATGCAGTATACAAGTCCTCAATGGAAGGCAGGTTGGCAGCAATTGTTTTTTCTGCAGTTCTGATTATCCTCTGAAGTCTGTGTCGGTCCTGTTGGGTTGCAGAACCAAACCAGACAGTTATAGAGGTGCAGATGAGAGAGTCAATGATTCTTCTGTAGAATCATTATATGTACCAAGACAAATTCCTTGTGTCACACTTGGTCAATACAAATTATCTTCTCTTCTCTTCTCTTCTCTTCTATTCTCTTCTATTCTATTCTTCTGTTCTACTCTATTCTTTGCTTTTTGTACAGGTGGTCCTCAATCTGAAACCATCAATTTAGTGACAAAAGCACTAAAAAAAGTGACCCATGATCACTTTTCATTGCGCATCCCAATGATCAGGTGATCAAAATTCAAGCACTAGCCAACTGGCATGTACTGTATTTATAATGGTTGCATTTGATGTGATCGCCATTTGTAACCTTTTCAACCGGCTCCCAACAAACAAAATCAGTGATGGAAGCATGATTCCCTTAACAACTATGATTTTTTTAAAGGTCATAAAAGATCAAAAAGGTCATGAAATGGGGCTCAAGTCACTTAGCAACTGGAAATTGTGAGCATAAGTTATACATAAACTTACAAACTTAATGCTGGGGTGGCATGTAGCACGGCAGGCGACTTCAGCTAACTGCTACCTGTAATTCAGCAGTTCAAATTTCACCACCAGCTCAAGGTTGACTCAGCCTTCCATCCTTCTAAGGTGGGCAGATTGTTGAGGGCAATATACTGATTCTGTAAACCGCTTAGAGAGGGCTGTAAGAGCACTATGAAGTGGTATATAAGTCTAAATGCTATTGCTATAAATACTACTTGTATTTTTACTCCATCGGTCACAGCAGTGCAAAATAGGACCGTGCACTCATCTTTGCTTAGACCAAAGTAAAAGCAGCATAAATGCAGTGTAGAGGTCCAGAATGGGTTTAACAAATGTCAGGCTCAAATTGATTTCTTCTATTTCAAGAAATTGGCAGAGAATATTTAACTGAATCTCACTCAAGGATGCAAAGCCAGACTTAAAAGCATCCTAACCACATTGCTTTCAGATGACTTTGCATTATTAAAATCTCAATATCAATTTGTCCCACTTTTAAAGAAATCACCAATTTTAAATGGAGTCTAGCAGTACTTTTTCCAATTTCTGCAATATTTTTTTTAATAAGCATAAGCTTTCATGAACCAGATTTTTTTCCCCATTTTTATTTTTTATTTTTATTTTTTGCTAGTATGGATTAACATGGCTCTTCTCCTATGATGCAATTCTAGTAAATTCTTCTTGTCCTCCCCCAAGTTTTCATCTCTGTAGGTTGTCTTATAAAGATAACAAGAGATGGCACATTTTGATCCCTTTCTATGCCAGGGCAGGGGAAAAGAAATTCTTGAATCATGTAAGCTTGTTGCAAGAAAAACTGGTATTATATCAGCTTGTCTTTAATTAGAAATATTTCTACTTTAGAAATATGAATGTTACCGATGCAAATAAGTTTTAATGTGAATGATGCCTCCTGAAAGTACTAACTGTGCATATCCGCTACATTGTCACCTTTACCATTATACAAATTCCATTTTTTAAAAATTAATTTCAATTACATAAACATTACAGTGACAAACAAAACAATAGAAAACATAAAACAAACATTTGGGAAATTGCTTTCCCTGCTCACTTAGAATTTTCAATTGGAGAATTTTCCATTATTATTATTATTATATTATTATTATTATTGTTGTTGTTGTTGTTGTTGTTATTATTATTATTATTATTATTATTATATTAATGTACTGTTTTTCAAGCACTGGTTTCTCTTCAGATCTTATAAATCTTTCGCCTTTTACCATTATACGAATTCCAATACAAGACAATCTCTGTAATTCAGAATTGACCTGTGCTCTCTGAGCTTGGTTGTTTGTTTCAAGATGTTTCATTATCTGAGTAGGTAATATCATCAGCCAGACCCATCCTCAAATACAGCTCATCTGTTTGGAACCCATATCGCATCTCAGACATTAACACCCTTGAAAATGTCCAAAGATACTTCACCAGAAGAGCCCTTCACTCCTCCACTCGAAATAGAATACCCTACGAGACTAGACTTTCAATCCTGGGCCTAGAAAGCCTAGAAATAAGATGCCTTAAACAAGATCTAAGTATTGCCCACAAGATCATATGCTGCAACGTCCTGCCTGTCGGCGACTACTTCAGCTTCAACCACAACAACCCAAGAGCACACAACAGATTTAAACTTAATATTAACCGCTCCAAACTTGAGTGTAAAAAATATGACTTCAGTAACCGAGTTGTCGAAGCGTGGAACTCATTACCGGACTCCATAGTGTTATCTCCAAACCCCCAACACTTTACCCCTAGATTATATACGGTCAGTAAGGACAGTAAGGGGCGAGTACAAGTGCACTAGAGTGCCTTCCGTCCCCTGTCCTATTGCTCTCCTATATCTCCTATACCTTTCTTCTATTCCTATATCTCTTCTTCTATTCTTTCATTGATATGTTCTATTACTATACCTTCTTTTCTATTATTTCTTAGATATATTTTACTATGAGTATCTCCTCTATAACCTTCATCATGTATTTTACTATGTGTATATAGATATATATACCCACTAAAACCCTCATTGTGTATTGGACTAACTAACTAACTAACTAACTAACTAACTAACTAACTAACTAACTAACTCAATCAATCAACCAATCAACCAATCAACCAATCAACCAATCAACCAATCAACCAATCAATCAATCAGTCCACATAGTAGGTAATGAAAGGTCTTCAAGCAAACAACCAGGCTCAAAAGCATCAGAAACTCCACAATTGGACCAATGTCACTGTTGGCATAATAACACGTGACAGCCCATACATTTGTTTATGTTGCTCTTCTGGACTATTCTATTCTATTCTTGTTTTTAAAAAGGGTGTACAGGTCTCTAAGGGGAGAGGAAAGTCCTACTAGTTCACAGTTAGCATTGTTATGAATCAGTCTATCCACAAACTGAAGAAAGACAATCCCACCCAACTATTAAACGGTTGTATCACAGGAAAGGAAAAGTTTGCGCAGCTAACACAACATAGCTCCAGCCAAAATTGTTTTTCTTCAATTCTCTTGTCAGCAAAAGCCATTTTAAAAGAGAACAATTAGGTCTTGATTTGTTTACTTGATGTCAAGATCTCCCTCTCTCTCCCCATCTCATTCCTTTCTACTGGTTTCATCACACTACTGTTCCTTAGCTTGTTTCCCAATCTCCAAGCATGAAGAACTTCTGCAGAGAACACAATAAATGAAAACACATCCATGCATATGAATGATGGTCACACACATGTCACCTTGCTAGAACATGAAGCAGCTGTTGTCTTTTTAATGCGGAAAGGAAAACACATATTCCTACGCAGCTGATTTTTCTCCTTTGGGATAAGGAAGAACCCGACTTAATAAACTTCCTCTCACTACCCTCCCATATCCTTCCTGAGGCAGGAAGAACAGGTGAATAGGATGTGGGATACTATTTTTCTGCCTACAATTATCTATCTTATTTCAGAGCTTGTAGGGGTCAGAACAGTAGCTACAGAAGTTTATTTTATTTTATTTATTTATTTATTTATTTTGTCCAATACACAATTAGGGTTTTAGTGGGTATATATCTATATACACATAGTAAAATACATGATGAAGGTTATAGAGGAGATACTCATCGTAAAATATATCTAAGAAATAATAGAAAAGAAGATATAGTAATAGAACATATCAATGAAAGAATAGAAGAAGAGATATAGGAATAGAAGAAAGGTATAGGAGATATAGGAGAGCAATAGGACAGGGGACGGAAGGCACTCTAGTGCACTTGTACTCGCCCCTTACTGACCTCTTAGGAATCTGGATAGGTCAACCATAGATAATCTAAGGGTAAAGTGTTGGGGGTTTGGGGATGACACTATGGAGTCCGGTAATGAGTTCCACGCTTCGACAACTCAGTTACTGAAGTCATATTTTTTACAGTCAAGTTTGGAGCGGTTAATATTAAGTTTAAATCTGTTGTGTGCTCTTGTGTTGTTGTGGTTGAAGCTGAAGTAGTCGCCGACAGGCAGGACGTTGCAGCATATGATCTTGTGGGCAATACTTAGATCTTGTTTAAGGCGTCTTAATTCTAAACTTTCTAGGCCCAGGATTGAAAGTCTAGTCTCGTAGGGTATTCTATTTTGAGTGGAGGAGTGAAGGGTTCTTCTGGTGAAGTATCTTTGGACATTTTCAAGGGTGTTAATGTCTGAGATGCGATATGGGTTCCAAACAGATGAGCGGTATTCGAGGATGGGTCTGGCAAAAGTTTTGTAAGCTCTGGTAAGTAGTGTGAGATTGCCAGAGCAGAAGCTACGTAGGATTAGGTTTACAACTCTTGAAGCCTTCTTGGCTATGTTGTTGCAGTGGGCTTTGGCACTTAAATCTTTTGTTTTTAGTATACCAAGGTCTTTAACCGAGTGGGGATGATCTGTGATAATTTGATTATGAAATCAAATTATCAATCAAATTTTGTGATAATTTGATTATGAAAGGAAATATTCATTTCCTTTCATAAGAACTTATGAAATGAAAGAGAAGGGTTTACGCTAATCTTTCAGCTACAGCCAAGATGGCGACACTCGAGCAGTTCCTGAAATAAGCTTCTAGCTTACAACAGGCCTTAACACCCACAAAATGCCAGTCAAGCAGGGGTGAAACTCAACCACCTTGGCCCGGCTCGCGAGACGTAGTAGAGACAATTTGAATCAGTTCAAAGAGCCAGTAAAAATCAGAGTCCCAAGTGTGCCCGCTCGCTCACTCGCTGCTCACTTCTTCTAGCCACTCAACTGTAAATCTGACTGAATCTAACTTCAATGCCCAGATAGCTACAAAAAGGATAATAGGTCTGCAGAGCACATGATTTGGAGGCCGCAGTTCTACCAGAGATGCTTGTCAGTGAAGCCAAGAAGCGAAAGATGAATGGGACTAGAGTAGGCGATACCATTCGCTTCACCAGGAGGGTGTGGGAGAGACAAAACAAACCTTCTCTGCCCCCCAGCTTGCCCAATCAGGTGGTACCATCCAGGTAGCAGGCAGAAACTGCTTCCAAAACGGAGCTTAAACCAGGCAATCCGAGCAGTTTCTCCAGCAGGTGAAAGGTTGGAGGAACATTTATTTATGTTATAGGTCACCCCAAGTCCTTGGACAGGGGAGGCATAAAAGTCTTATTTATTTGTTTGTTTGTTTGTTTGTTTATCCATTTATTTATTTATTCATTTATTTATTTATTTACTTATTTATTTATTTAATTTGGTTGGATTTTTCTTCTTTTTAATAATATTTACAAATATACATTACATTCAAAAATATGCATGTGAGGAAAAAAAGGAAACACACAAAAATCTTACATTATAAACAAGAGAGATGACCTTGCTCTCTCTTTACTAAGTTGTTTTTATTTATATCTTTC
>NC_091951.1:323660939-323705939 GCF_031021105.1 Erythrolamprus reginae
GAATAAATGCACTTAGGTGCTTGTTCACCAAAATGACCAAATAACATCAGAGGTAGTGAGAATATTGAAATCAGGAGCCAGAAGACATCAGAGCTATCTATAGCAGTAAAGTCTAAACCTAAACGTCCTGCCTGTTGGCGACTACTTCAGCTTCAACCACAACAACACAAGAGATTTAAACTTAATATTAACCACTCCAAACTTGACTGTAAAAAATATGACTTCAGTAAGCAAGTTGTCGAAGAGTGGAAGTCATTACCAGAGTCCATAGTGTCATCCCCAAACCCCCAACACTTTACCCTTAGATTATCTATGGTTGACCTATCCAGATTCCTAAGAGGTCAGTAAGGGGCGAGTACAAGTGCACTAGAGTGCCTTCCGTCCCCTGTCCTATTGCTCTCCTATATCTCCTATACCTTTCTTCTACAGTGATCTCTCGGTTAGCGCAGGGGTTACGTTCCAAGACCTCCCGCGCTAACCGATTTCCGCGTTATACTGGATGCGGAAGTAAAAACCACCATCTGCGCATGTGCGCCATTTTTTTCATGGCCGCACATGCGCAGATGGTGGAGTTTGCGTGTGGGCGGCGGGGAAGACCAAGGGAAAGTTCCTTCAGCCGCCCAACAGCTGATCTGCTCCGCAGCGCGGAAGCAGCGAGGAGCCGAAGATGGGGTAAAGGCAAAGGGGAAACCCCATCTTCGGCTCCTCGCTGCTGCCGCGCTGCGGAGCGGATCAGATGTTGGGCGGCTGAAGGAATCTTCCCTTGGTCTTCCCGCCGCCCAGGCAAAGGGGAATCCCCAAGATCGCTTGCCGCTTGCCGCTTTGCAGCTTGGAGCCTTGCTTCGCCTCCTTCGCTGCAATAGGCAAGCGGCAAGCGATCTTGAGAAAGAGAGAGAAAGGAGGGCGACTTGCCAGTCCACGCCCCCCTGGATGAACAGCCTCGCATGGCCCCAGCGCCGGGCTCCGCTGTTGCCTCCGCCCCCATTCGGCTCTGCAGCTGAGAGGCCTTCCCGGCAGAGCCCTCCCCAACAGCTCCCGCCGCCAGCGCAAAAAAGAAAAGAAAAAAAAATCCCCAAAAGAGGCAGGCACAAAGCGGGGGCACAAGGTGAGCTGCCCGGCAGAGGTTGCTTTTTTTCTTCTCGTGGGCAAGTGGAGGGGGGGAGAGAGAAGGGAGGAAGAGAGTGTGAGAGAGGAAGAAAGAGAGAGAGAAATGATAGAAAAAAGGGGAGAAAAAAGAGAAATGAGAAAATGATTGAAGCATAGTGACAGGAAAGAAAGAGAAAGAGACAGAGAAGTGACTCTTGGTGATGACGTATGACGTCATCGGGTGGGAAAAACCGTGGTATAGCAAAAAAACCGCGGACTTATTTTTTAATTAATATTTTTTGAAAAACCGCGTTGCAGCGTTTCACGCTAATCGAGAACGCGCAAATCGAGGGATCACTGTATTCCTATATCTCTTCTTCTATTCTTTCATTGATATGTTCTATTACTATATCTTCTTTTCTATTCTTTCATAGATATATTTTACTATGAGTATGTCCTCTATAATCTTCATCATGTATTTTACTATGTGTGTGTGTGTGTGTGTATATATATATATATATATATATATCAAGAATAGTCCTAAAAATGCGAGTTCCACATATATATATATATATATATATATATATATATATATATATATATATATATATATATATATATATATATATATATGTAGATTGTTCTGAGTTCGGGTTTTGCCCTGTGTAATGTTTTGCATATATATATATATATATATATATATATATATATATATATATATATATATATATATATATACACCCACTAAAACTCTCATTGTGTATTGGACAAAATAAAATAATAAAAAAATAAAAAAATAAACTTTTCTCATTGTCATCCCAATGGCCAATATAGGTAAGGAAACTCAGTGAAACCCCAAAGTGTTTTTCTCCTAGAACAAGGATGGGACATACTTTGTCCCTGATTCATAATAATAATACACTTGATTTTATTTTATTTTATTTCATTTGTACCTAATTTATGTTCCAATCAGGGTGAAATTCAGCAAGTTCTGACAGGTTCTGGAGAACCAATGGCAGAAATTTTGAGTAATTCGGAGAATGAATACCACCGCTGGCGGGCCCAAGAGTGGGGTGAGAATGAATATTTTACAATATCTTTCCCCCAGGAGTGGGAATTTTGCAGTATTCTTCCTCTGGGGTGGGATTGGAATGGAGATTTTGCAATCTCCTTCCCCTGCCACACCAACCAAGCCATGCCCACAGAACCGGTAGATAAAAGTTCTGAATTTCACCAATCATGTGGGGCCATAACAAAAGAGTGGCCCATGAAATAAATAAAAAGAAAATGGAAGAAAACTAAATACTGCTACCCATGAAATGTCCCTAAACTAATTTGAAAATATCCGTCAAAATGATGAAAAGGAGGTTTCAGGGCTGTACAAATATTCCAAAAGTCATAAGCTGTCTCTCCCAATCATTCAGATTCTCTCCCTTCATGCTACAGTTTCATTGCAAATTTAAGAGAAATGCCAAAATATCGCCAAAAAGACTTCTAGAGTTGTTAACCTGATCCTACGTAGCTTCTGCTCCAGAAATCTCACACTACTCACAAGAGCCTACAAAACTTTTG
The DNA here is from genome assembly GCF_031021105.1 of Erythrolamprus reginae. Classification (NCBI taxonomy): domain Eukaryota; kingdom Metazoa; phylum Chordata; class Lepidosauria; order Squamata; family Dipsadidae; genus Erythrolamprus; species Erythrolamprus reginae. The sequence goes on from NC_091951.1 coordinate 323,663,598, forward strand.
CCAGACCCATCCTTGAATACAGCTCATCTGTCTGGAACCCATACCACATCTCAGACATCAACACCCTTGAAAACGTCCGAAGATATTTCACCAGAAGAGCCCTTCGCTCCTCCACTTGAAACAGAATACCCTACGAAAATAGACTACCAATCCTGGGTCTAGAAAGCTTAGAACTACGGCGCCTAAAATATGATTTAAGTATTGCCCACAAGATCATATGCTGCAACGTCCTACCAGTCAATGACTACTTCAGCTTTAACCACAACAACACAAGAGCACGTAACAGATTCAAACTTAATATTAACCGCTCCAAACTTGACTGTAAAAAATATTACTTTAACAATTGAATTGTCGAAGCATGGAACTCATTACCAGACTCAATAGTGTCAACCCCTAACCCCCAACATTTCTCCCTTAGACTATCCGCGATTGACCTCTCCAGGTTCCTAAGAGGCCAGTAAGGGTCGTACATAAGTGCACTGGTGTGCCTTTCATCCCCTGTCCAATTGTCTTTCCTTTATCTCATATATCATATACAGTGGTACCTCGAGATACGAGTTTAATTCGTTCCGGACCTGCGCTCTTAAGTCGAGCAGCTCTTATCTCGAACGACTTTTCCCCATAGGAATTAATGTAAATAATTTTAATTGGTTCCAGCCCTCAAAAAACTCACAAAGTTAGTCTAAATTATGCAAAAAGACATTGCAAGAATAAATGTAACTTTACTTATTAATAAGATGATAAGCTGAGAGCTTTCCTTCCCTTCCTCTTTTTACCCAAAACAATCAACATGGCAAACTTTTATTTTTATTCATTAAACTGTAGTTATTTATTCAACTTCACTGCCACCCAATCCTGTAGAGGGAGGAAAGAAGGGAGGAAGGAAAAGGAAAGCAAGAAATGGAGGGAGGAAAGGAAGGAAGGAAAGAAAGGAAGGAAGAAAGGAAGAAAGAAAGGGTGAAGGGACAGGAACAGAGGAAGGAAGCAAGGAAACTTATGAAAGGGGAGAGTAACTTCACTGCCACCCAATCCTGTAGAGGGAGGAAAGAAGGGAGGAAGGAAAAGGAAAGCAAGAAATAGAGGAAGGGAAGGTAAAAGAGAGAAAGAAAAAGAGCAAGAAAGAAAGAAAGAAAGAGAGAAAGAAAGAAAATGAAAGAGAAATAAAAATAGAGAGGGAGAATGAAAGAAATGGAAAGAGGGAAGGAAGGAGAGAAAGAAAGAGAAAGAAAGAAAGCAAGAGAAAGAAAGAAAGAAAGAAAGAAAGAGAAAGAAAGAAAGAAAGAAAGAAAGAGAAAGAAAAAAGAATGAAAGAGCAAGAGAGCAAGAGAGAAAAAGAAAGAGAGAGAGAAAGAAAGAAAGAAAGAAAGAAAGAAAGAAAGAAAGAAAGAAAGGCAACTTCAAAGAAAGGCTCACTGAGCATCTCTCACTCTCTCTCTCTTTCTATCCCTCTCTCTTTCTCTCCCCCCTCTCCCCCCCTTTCCCTCTCTCTTTCTCTCTCTCCCTCTCTCTTTCTCTCCCCCCTCTCCCCCCTTTCCCTCTCCCCCCCAGGCCGGCAGCGATGTTTTAAAACAGCCGCGCCGTTTGCGAGCTAACTCCTGAGGTGCGGAAGTTCGCCTTTGGCGTTTGGGCCACTCGGAATGTGAAATTCAAAACAGTGTTCGGATCCCCCCACCCCCAGCAGAAGCCAAGGACCCCCAGAGTGGGGCGGCAGGGGAGGCGACCGCCTCTCCACTCACCAAGTGCCGGGATACGAGCCGAGAAGAGCCGGGCTGGCTGACTTTCCTTCCTTCCCGCGCTGACGCAGAGCCACTCGAACAAAGCGTCACGCCCCCCTGACGCTTTTGGCGGCAAAAGAGCCCAGCGTCGCTTCGGAAGCCGCCGAAAGCATCAGAGGGGCGCGACGCTTTGTTCGAGTGGCTCTGCATCAGCGCGGGAAGGAAGGAAAGTAAGCCAGCCCGGCTCTTCTCGGCTCGTATCGCGGAGAGGGGCGGCATACAAATCCAAGTAATAAATAAAATAAAATAAAAAAATGTCTCTCCTCTCCCAGCTCTTATCTCGAGTAGCTCTTAAGTCGAGCAGCTCTTATGTCGGGGTTCCACTGTATATTTTCTTCCTTTCATATATCTTCTCCTCCTCTATTTTTACATATTATCTTTTTATATATTACTTCACGTCTATTCTCTTCCATATGTATTGTATATTGGACAAATGAATAAATAAAATAAAAATAAAATAATCAGGGGTCCCCAACCTTGGCAACTTTAAGACCTATGGACATCAACTTCCAGAGTTCCTCAGCCAGCGGGTTGACAAGTTCTGGGAGTTGAAGTCCACAAGTCTTAAAGTTGCCAAGGTTGGAAACCCCTGCCATAGAATACATTCTTTTTCAACTCAGAGTAAGGCGTCCCTTCATCCTCTTAAATTAAACAAATTAATTAAATTACATTCCAAAATTGGATTTCAATCCAGCTTCCTTGTCATAGAAATCTAAACAGAGTAGATTCTTCCCTCTGACTCACCAATTTATGTATCAACATGCAACACTGAAAAGCTGAAGAATGCCTGGTATGCCAAGAAACACACTTTTATGTAACTCAGAGATTATGAGTTTGAAAAAATAAAGATAGTGGCCACAATCTTTACAATCCATGACCAAGGTCCTGCTTCTTTATGGTGTAAATAACAAAGGGGCAGGGCTTAGAATGCCATGAGCTTGACATTTTTGACCACCCACTGCATTTATATATGTTAAAGGGTTAAATAAGGTCCAAGAGGGGAGTGTTTTTAATAGGAAAGTGAACACAAGAACAAGGGGACACAATCTGAGGTTAGTTGGGGGAAAGATCAGAAGCAACGTGACAAAATATTATTTTACTGAAAGAGTAGTAGATCCTTGGAACAAACTTCCAGCAGACGTGGTTTGCATCCTGAGGCTTGTATTCATGCAGCACCCTGAGGTCACAGGATTGCCGTATTTGAGCAAAGTCAATGGAGAAGCCAGCAGGGAATGTAGCAGACTGTGATTACATGATGTCTTACTTAATGGCTGCAACAATTCACTTATCAAATGCACCAAAAGGTCCTAAAATTGTGTACATGATGCTTCACTTAATGAACACATTGCTCAACCACACATTTTCTGATACCAGTTGTGGTTGAACTACCTGTTGTTTATTCTCCCACATATACTACAGTCTGTACACAAGGAGAGCTCTTGAGATTTCCAATCCTGAACTCACAGCAAAGAGAGATGTGGTTGGGTGGGATTAGCAAAGAGCACATAGCACATATTCTGTCCCACACTGTCTGGGCAGTTTACAGTGTCAGTATATTGACCCCAACAATCTGGCCCCTCATTTTATCAACCTGAGAAGGATGGAAACGTGAGTCGACTTTGAGCGCCCTTAGAATTGAACTCCACGCAGTGGCAGTTTGCTTACAATACTGCATTCTAACCAGGTTCCTTATAAGCCTATAGATGGCAGGTAACTCTGAACTTACAGTTATCAAATGTCATGGGAGAAAAATTGAACCATATGGTATCAGATAGAATTGAAAATATAACTCTCTCAAATCTCTCAATTCTCTCTCACCTTCTGTTAGAAAAACAACTGTAAAGTCACAAAGGTGACACCTCTCATGGCCATCTTCCCCATATTCATCAAAAGAGTATATAATATCCAAAGCCAACACTTGCATTTCTGAATTATTAAGTATTTAGTCTTTAATATTTTGACATTAATAATTTCCCTGGTGCATGTCCTAGTCTGCGCATTCATGATTTGTCTAAACCAGTAATGGGGTGCCAAATATTTTACTGCCAGACTGTGGGTGTGGCTTATTTTGTGGGTGTGGCTTAGTGGTCATGTGACTGGGTAGGACTGGCTTTCCAACCATGTGACCCGGTGGGAGTGGCTTGAATGATCATCATCGTTCAAGTGAACTGTTAAGTCCTCGACTTACAACCTCACCAGTGTTGCTTGCTGGGGTGACAATTTGCTTTGTGTTTCCCCTGCTCTTCTTCCTGGGTTGACTCCTGCCTCAGGCTGGGTAGCTAGGCGAATGGGTGCTGATCAGCTGTTGAGAAAAAAAGAGGGGAGGAAATGGACACCTGCAACTCCTTCTGGTGCTGGTATGCCTGCCGCTTTCTCAGGAGGATGAGGAGGATGGAAGGGGGGCCTTTAAAAATATCAGAAGGCCGAGGGAGAGTTACAGGGTTATTATTCCTGCACGATGCCTTTTCATCTCAGCTGCGGGTGGAGTGAGGGCTTTGCAAGGGGAAAAAGACCGCAGTCCAGACCTCTTTGATATGGTATGGCTCAGCTCTCCTTTCCCCCCCTGCTGCTGTGCGCTCCTTGCTTTTTTCCTCTTTCCTTCTTCCTGGCCTTGGGAGATGTCTGCATGAGGCTGAAGGGGAGCCAGGCAGGACAGAGGGAAGCTCGTCCGAGGCCAGGAAGGAGGAAAGAGGAAAAAAGCAAGGAGCGCAGATGCAGCAGGGGGGAAAAGGAGAGCTCATCTGAGACCAGTAATCCTGGGAGTGACTGCTCTCTGTCAGCTGGAGTGGGCACACAGCCGCCCCGAGTCTTCGGAGAGGGGCGGCATACAAATCTATCTATCTATCTATCTATCTATCTATCTATCTATCTATCTATCTATCTATCTATCTATTGTTAGAGTTGAAAGGGACCATGAAGGCCATCGAGTTCAACCCCCTACCCAAGCAGGAATCCTATAGTGCACTAGTCAAGTAGTGGCAGTTCAATTTTCTCTTAAAAATATCCAGAGTGTTGGAGTTCACAACGTCCGCTGGTAGGTTGCTCCATTGGTTGATCGCTCTGACCGTCAGGAAGTTCCTCCTTATCTCCATGTTGAATCTCTCCTTGGTCAGCTTCCATCCATTGTTCCTCGTCCGGCCCTCTGGTGCCCTGAAGAATAAAGTGATCCCCTCCTCTCTGTGACATCCCCTCGTATACTTGTAGACTGCTATCATGTCCGCTCTGGCCCTCCTTTTCTCTAGGCTATCCATGCCCAGTTCCTTCAGTCTCTCTTCGTAAGTCTTGGTTTCCAATCCCTTAATCATCTTGGTTGCTCTTTTTTACACCTGCTCCAGAGTTTCAATGTCTCTTTTGAAGTGTGGTGACCAGAACTGAATACAGTACTCCAGGTGTGGTTGGACCAGGGCGTAGTAGAGTGGTATTAAGACTTCCCTGGTCTTGGAGTGTATTCCCCTGTTGATGCAGCTTAGGATTGTGTTGGCTTTTTTAGCTGCTGCTGCACATTGTTGGCTCATGTTTAGTTGACTGTCCACCTAGACTCCGAGGTCTCTTTCGCAGTCGCTACTGCTAAGAGGGGTTTCTCCCAGGTTGTATGTGTGTCCATTATTATTATTATTATTATTATTAGTAGTAGTAGTAGTAGTAGTATTTACGCCGGTGGAACTGCATTCCACCCCATCCTACCTGCTGCCCAACCCTGGTCTAAACTATATCTGAATGTCTACCTTTTATAGTTGATTGTACTTCTTGTTAAGGAGTGTGCAGAACCCTTGAGTTATCCAGGACACGCACAGAGGAAAACGTGGGATTCCAGCAGATATCCAGGAGATGTGAGTAATTATTCAGTCATACAAGACAGATACATTAAAGTGCATAAAATAGTGTTTACTTTAGAAATAGCACTGTCAGGTTAAACAGTCTGGTCATACACCTTCAAATCAGTCAATATTTCAATACAATAATAATATTACAAGTCTGTCTTACATATCAGACATACATTACAGCCTACAAATCCATCAAACTATCATAGAAGACACAGAGCTTACTACATCAGTCACAGTGAATCAGCAGAAAGAACAGAGAAAGAGCAGAGAGAGAGAATCATGCTTTCTGGCTCCCTCTTATGTCAATTTGCAACACTACCTCTTAAAGCTATAGTGCTTCAATACAAACTGACTTTCATTGTTAGCTTGTGTATGTACACACACACACACACATATATTGCAAACCCAACTGTTTTGTACAGCGTATTAACACATATTTTCCTTGCTTTATCTTAAACAAAGTTTCTGGATGGGTGGAAAAAAGGCTTTGTTGTATAAAGGTTGTAGTGTTTCTCTCTTCCTTCCTGCGGAAACCTCAAAGACGAAGTGAGGAGATCTATTTGATGCATATTCAGCTGACAAATTTATCTTTACACAACATTCAGTTGATTGCTTTGAAATAATCTTTCATCTTTCCAAGCTTGGATTTTTGCATCCTAGATGTGGTCAGCGGAAGCTCTCTGTGTGTTTCATACAGTGACCCCTCAGGGTCGACTTTTGGGGAACCAAACTGTTTGTCTATATAAACATCAGGATGAACTTAAGATTCTACAGGGCAGGAAATGTTTCATTTTGCACAATTCATTAACCATGGTCTCAAAGCAAATATGACGTTTGTTTGTTTGTTTGTTTGTTTGTTTGTTTGTTCGTTCGTTCGTTCGTTCGTTCGTTCGTTCGTTCGTTCGTTCATTCATTCATTCATTTATTTATTTATTTATTTATTTATTTATTTATTTATTTATTGGATTTGTATGCCACCCCTCTCTGTAGACTCGGGGCGGCTCACAGCAACAATAAAACAATGTAAAACAAATCTAATAATTTAAAACACTAAAAACCCCATTATTAAAAGCAAACATACACACAAACATACCATGTATAAACTGTATAGACCCGAGGAAGATGTCTCAATTCCCCCATGCCTGATGGCAGAGGTTGATTTACTGTGGAATACTGTGTTCAGTTTTGGAGACCTCACCTACAAAAAGATATTGACAAAATTGAACGGGTCCAAAGACGGGCTACAAGAATGGTGGAAGGTCTTAAGCATAAAATGTATCAGGAAAGACTTAATGAACTCAATCTGTATAGTCTGGAGGACAGAAGGAAAAGGGGGGACATGATCGAAACATTTAAATATATTAAAGGGTTAAATAAGGTCCAGGAGGGAAGTGTTTTTAATAGGAAAGTGAACACAAGAACAAGGGGACACAATCTGAAGTTAGTTGGGGGAAAGATCAAAAGCAACATGAAAAAATATTATTTTACTGAAAGAGTAGTAGATTCTTGGAACAAACTTCCAGCAGACGTGGTAGATAAATCCACAGTAACTGAATTTAAACATGTCTGGGATAAACATATATCCATTGTAACATAAAATACAGGAAATAGTATAAGGGCAGACTAGATGGACCATGAGGTCTTTTTCTGCCGTCAGTCTTCTATGTTTCTATGTTTCTTTAATCATGGTCTCAAAGCAAATACTGTATGACATTTAGCAAAATACATAGAAAGGATGCAACCTAGTTATTAAAAGCAGATCCTTTGTTGATCTTCCATCCTTTTGGGTTATGATCTAATCAAGGTTATCAAGCTGAGAGAGAATAGCCAACTCAAAGTCCTGCTTTTTTAAAAAAATGTGAAATCGGTTAGTTGTAAAATCATTACTAAGATTATAATCCTGGATGAAGCTGCTGCTGATCTGCCATGTATCGCAAAGATATGTCTAACAAAAGGAATAGGAGTTAATCTTCTCAGTTAAACCTTTGGATTACTTTGTGATGCAGCAGGCTAGGACTGGGGGAAAAGGAACTGGTATGATTATAATCTATAGGAATTCCAGCTCACTGACCAAAAACTCCAGTGAACCATTTGCCAATTTTTAATGATTACTTCTGTGTCTTTGGGGACGAGCTGCACAATATATTTTCTTGTTAAACTAGGTGAAATTATCTCTGGTATAGAAGTGACCCATGCTACATTTCTTTTGAGAGAAAGACAGAGGGAGGGAGGGGGCGAGTGAGCAAGCGAGCAGCAGGAGAAGGAAGAAGAAAGGGAAAAGGACACAGAAAGATAGCATCTATAACTGGAGAAAGGAATTGCCAAATAGTATTCAGTATACGGTCCTCCTCTTACGATCATATTTGAGCCCCAAATTGCTGTTGCTAAGGAAGACAATTGTTAAATGAGTTTTGTCTCATTTTACAAATTTTCTTGCTGCGGTTGTTAAATGAATCACTACAGTTGTTAAATTAGTAACATGGTTATTAAGCAGATCAGGGATGAAATGTTCCCAGTTCGTTCGTGCCTGTTTATTTATTTATTTTATTGATTTATTATTACAGACTGGTTCCAAGTCAGCGATGGGAAGAGACAAACAATACAACAGGAGTCCCCAACCCTGGGTAATAGACTGACACTGGTCCCTAGCCTAGGAGAACAGGGCCACACAACTGGACCTGAGTGGTGGGTGAGCAAGTGAAGTTTTATCTGTATTTGCAATGTCCCCCCAATACTAATATCACCACTTCAGCTCCACCATAGATCATCAGGCATTAGACTGTCATAGGAGTGCAAACCCTACTGTAAACTGTGCATGCAAGGGATCTAGGTCGGGGTGGGTTATTACTTACTTACTTACTTTGCTTATTTTGCTTACCACTTACTTACTTACTTACTTACTTACTTACTTACTTACTTACTTACTTACTTTGCTTACCACTTACTTACTTACTTACTTACTTACTTACTTACTTACTTACTTACCACTTACTTATTTACTTTGCTTACCACTTACTTACTTACTTACTTATTTACTTACTTACTTACTTTGCTTACCAGTTACTTACTTACTTACTTAGTTACTTACTTTGCTTACCAGTCACTTACTTACTTACTTACTTACTTACTTACTTACTTACTTTGCTTACCAGTTACTTACTTACTTACTTTGCTTACCACTTACTTACTTACTTACTTCGCTTACTTTGCTTACCACTTACTTACTTTGCTTACTTACTTACTTTGCTTACCACTTACTTACTTACTTACTTACTCACTTACTCACTTACTTTGCTTACCACTTACTTACTTCGCTTACTTTGCTTACCACTTACTTACTTTGCTTACCAGACTACTTATGGGACCTCCTTCTATCTCATCCCTCCCAGTGGTCAATAAGGGCCCACACAGTTGGCCTTCTACAGGTCCCATCCACCAAACAATGTCGGTTGGTGGGGTGGCAGGGGAGGGCCTTCTCTGTGGTGGCTGCAATGCTCTGGCATCAACTGCCTCCAGAGATCTGCATTACCCCCACCCTACCGGTCTTCCAGAAGGCCGTTAAGACCTGGCTTTTCCTGCAGGCTTGGGCCATTATGTATTTTTACATTGTCTTTTAATTGCTGGTATTATTTTATGCTGCCCAGAGTCCAACTGGAGTTGGGTGGCATATAGATTTTACAAATGAATAAATAAATAAATATGAAGTGAATGCACTTTTTGGGATTGGTTAGTTCAATCTTACTATGCCTCACTAAAATTAAAATTGTGCCTATCCACAAGAAGGGCAGTAGAGAAGAAGCTGGAAACTACAGGCCAGTTAGCTTGACATCAGTTGTAGTTAAAATGATGGAGACTCTACTCAAAAAGAGGATAAATCAGCATCTAAAAAACAATAACTTATTGGACCCAAATCAGCATGGCTTTACTGAAGGCAAATCGTGTCAGACTAATCTCATTGAGTTCTTTGACTATGTCACAAAGGTGTTGGATCAAGGTGGTGCCGTGGATATTGCCTATCTGGACTTCAGCAAAGCCTTTGATACGGTTCCACATAAAGAGCTGATAGATAAATTAGTGAAGATTGGACTTAATCCCTGGATAGTTCAGTGGATTTCAAGCTGGCTGAAGCATAGACATCAGAGAGTTATTGTTAATGGCGATTATTCTGAGCAGAGACAGGTTACAAGCGGTGTGCCACAAGGGTCTGTTCTGGGTCCTATTCTTTTTAATATGTTTGTGAGTGACATAGGGGAAGGTTTGGTAGGGAAGGTTTGCCTATTTGCCGATGACTCTAAAGTGTGCAATAGGGTTGATATTCCTGGAGGGGTCTGTAATATGGTAAATGATTTAGCGTTACTAGATAAATGGTCAAAGCAATGGAAACTGCAGTTTAATGTTTCCAAATGTAAAATAATGCACTTGGGGAAAAGGAATCCTAAATCTGAGTATTGCATTGGCAGTTCTGTGTTAGCAAAAACTTCAGAAGAGAAGGATTTAGGGGTAGTGATTTCTGACAGTCTCAAAATGGGTGAGCAGTGTGGTCGGGCAGTAGGAAAGGCAAGTAGGATGCTTGGCTGCATAGCTAGAGGTATAACAAGCAGGAAGAGGGAGATTGTGATCCCCTTATATAGAGCGCTGGTGAGACCACATTTGGAGTACTGTGTTCAGTTCTGGAGACCTCACCTACAAAAAGATATTGACAAAATTGAACGGGTCCAAAGACGGGCTACAAGAATGGTGGAAGGTCTGAAGTATAAAACGTATCAGGAAAGACTTAATGAACTCAATCTGTATAGTCTGGAAGACAGAAGGAAAAGGGGGGACATGATCGAAACATTTAAATATGTTAAAGGGTTAAATAGGGTTCAGGAGGGAAGTGTTTTTAACAGGAAAGTGAACACAAGAACAAGGGGACACAATCTGAAGTTAGTTGGGGGAAAGATCAAAGGCAACATGAGAAAGTATTATTTTACTGAAAGAGTAGTAGATCCTTGGAACAAACTTCCAGCAGACGTGGTTGGTAAATCCACAGTAACCGAATTTAAACATGCCTGGGATAAACATATATCCATTGTAAGATAAAATACAGGAAATAGTAAAAGGGCAGACTAGATGGACCATGGGGTCTTTTTCTGCCGTCAGTCTTCTATGTTTCTATGTTTCTATGATATACTGCAGAAAGAACAAAGCTTCTATTAATTTAACAGATATTTTTAAACATTTTAATGAAACTGGACCACCCATGAACTTGGAAAAAGCCAGGAGTTTACAACTAATGCTTTTAAAGTTAAACCTCAAGTGACCTTGCCTTTGTTTATCATTATAAAATATCTTCCTTGTAGTTTATCATACTTAACTGCTTTCTGAAGTGCACATTACAAGCCAGGAATGGGTATTCATTGCTTTTTGTAGAAAAAAAAAGAAAGAAAAAAAATTAAGATCCATTTTATTGACAGTAAACCCACATTGGATGCTGCTCTGAAATGCATACTCTAGAAACCGGGTTCTAGCCTAGTGATCTTAAATATGTTACTGAAGCTTTTTCTTCATGATTCTATCTCATTGTAGTTTTGTAATTTTTAAAACTAAGATAGAAACATAGAAACATAGAAGACTGACGGCAGAAAAAGACCTCATGGTCCATCTAGTCTGCCCTTATACTCTTTCCTGTATTTTATCTTACAATGATATATGTTTATCCCAGGCATGTTTAAATTCAGTTACTGTGGATTTACCAACCACGTCTGCTGGAAGTTTGTTCCAAGGATCTACTACTCTTTCAGTGAAATAATATTTTCTCACGTTGCTTTTGATCTTTCCCCCAACTAACTTCAGATTGTGTCCCTTTGTTCTTGTGTTCACTTTCCTATTAAAAACACTTCCCTCCTGAACCTTATTTAACCCTTTGACATATTTAAATGTTTCGATCATGTCCCCCCTTTTCCTTCTGTCCTCCAGACTATACAGATTGAGTTCATTAAGTCTTTCCTGATACGTTTTATGCTTAAGACCTTCCACCATTCTTGTAGCCCATCTTTGGACCCGTTCAATTTTGTCAATATCGTTTTGTAGGTGAGGTCTCCAGAACTGAAAACAGTATTCCAAATGTGGTCTCACCAGCACTCTATATAAGGGGATCACAATCACCCTCTTCCTGCTTGTTATACCTCTAGCTATGCAGCCAAGCATCCTACTTGCTTTTCCTATTGCCCGACCACACTGCTCACCCATTTTGAGACTGTCAGAAATCACTACGCCTAAATCCTTCTCTTCTGAAGTTTTTGCTAACACAGAACTGCCAATGCAATATGCCATATGATATGCAAGATATCATATGGGAGGCAAAACTCCCTAAATTCTGACACTCTATCATAAATATCCTGGTTTGAACAATGTAAAAATAAAATTATTGCCTTAATTCACCCATCCCTTCAGGGACTGTACATTGGGGTAAAGCAACTTGGTGAAATAAATCCCAAGAAAGGATCGATATGAATCAGCTTTTAGTGTGGTGGAGAATAACAACCATTATGTCATAAATATCTGGCAAAGGATGTTGTCAAGCAAGCAGAGTTTAAAAGAGGAGAGATCCTTTTTCCACAAATGGTTTTTGAGCAAGCAGAGATTAAGGAAAGAGATATCGTTTTTCTGCAAATGGTTTTCTTAAAATATATTTTCAAGAGCCATTTCTTATTGTGGTATGTGCCCTGCACCCTAGAACTGTGAGAAGTTAAAGAACTGTGAAGCAGGGTCAGCAGCTGCTGTCCTTTAACCAGCTTTGCATTGGACTGAAGCCAGCACCAAAAGTCTGTCATCTGCACCTCTATAACGGTCTGGTTTGGTGCTGCAACCCATCAAAACCAACACAGACTTCGGAGGATAATCAGAACTGCAGAAAAAACCATTGCTGCCAACCTGCCTTCCACTGAGGGCTTGTATACTGCACGAGTCAAAAAGAGGGCTGTGAAAATATTTACTGACCCCTCGCATCCTAGACATAAACTGTTTCAACTCCTATCCTCAAAACATCGCTATAGAGCACTGCGCACTGTTCTGTCTGGGTCACTCCAGAAGCCAATACCAACCCAAAAAGAGAAGCCAGACACACTGGTAAAAGGCAAAGGCAGTTTATATAATTCAAGGAAAACACAGGTAACAGAAAATGTCCTTACAAACAGGAAAAATGCTGGAACTTCAAATATATACACTAAGGGAATAGTCCATGAAGCAATACCAGATTCTTGTTGCCAAGACGAATCTGTAGATAGGAAACAGACGCTTCCCACAAGTCTTCCAGACTGCGAGGCCACAAGCCAAGATCAGAGACGCTGAGAATCAAAACAGGTCACCGCAACTCCAATTGATAACACTCCACATGGCTTCAAGGCCTTGCCTGCCTTTTAAACCCTGCTGATGAGGACCACACCCAAACCCAGCTGCTTCTAATTTAATGGTGATAATATCTCTTTAACTGCTCCTTTTGTTGCTCTGAACGTCTCTGTCTCATGTCAATGACAGCTTGTGCGTCATCACCTAATGACTCCAAGCTACTGGCTGGGGAGAGGCCCCCCCCCGGGACTCTCATGCTGTTCTCCTTCATCCCATTCCTGACTCTCCTCTCCCCCGTCCAACTGTTCAGCCCCCTCCTCTGCGCTGTCATCCTCCTCCGGGCATGGAGCCAGCAGAGACACAGCTGGTCCCTGAGCAGCCTCAGGCTGAATCACAACAGCGCACCAAGAGAACTAGACACAAGAACAGTTTGTTCCCGAATGCCATCACTCTGCTAAGCAAATAATTCCCTCAACACTGTCAAACTTTTTACTAAGTCTGCACTACTATTACTACTAGTTTTTTCTCCTCATTCCTATCACCCATTTCCTCCCACTTAGGACTGTAATATTGATTGTTTCTTCATCGCTTATTTGACCCCTATGACAATAATTAAGAGTTGTACCACATGATTCTTGAGAAATCTATATTTTCTGAGAGCATATGCACCAAAGACAAATTCCTTGTGTGTCCAATCACACTTGGCCAATAAAGAATTCTATTCTATTCTGTTCTGTTCTATTCTATTCTAAAAGAAGAAGGACAACTTTTTTTCTTCCCCCCTCACACCCCATGCCAAGGAAAAGATGGCTAGCATGATCCAGCCATCTGACCAGATTGTTTGCAAAGAACTGTAATTAGGCCAAGGGCTGCTTTGTAGTTTTAGGGACGTAGCTGCCAATCCCTGATCTGCAGTTCTTCTGCATAGAGCAGATTGCCACGCAGTTAGCTTTCAATTGTAATGAGGTATCATATGTTGAAAAAACTAATGCTCTAAAGATTGGAGCTTTGGGGAGAGACTCCCTGTGGTAGATATGTTTGTAAAGTTACAGCAGCCATCTGTCTAGATTAGAATGTTTTAATTTGGATTCCTGCAGGGGGGTGGACTCCTTGGTCAAAATGGCATTTTCTGATTCAAGGATTCTAGGAAAAGCAGACGCTGAGAGCTCTTTGAGGCACCCTCATTGAACCAGTTGAAAATGTTTATAGGATTACAAGAAGTGAAGGACTGAAAATATTTTTACTACCACACTGTGGGTGTGGCTTATTTTGTGGGTGTGGTTTGCCAGCCATGTGACCAGGTGGGAGTGGCTTGATGATCATGTGACCAGGGGGTGGCTTAAAGGTCATGTGACTGGTTTAAAGGTGGCCAACTTGACGTCACTCACATCAAGGGCTTGGGTTAGGGTGCCTGGCCTCTCCTTGCCTCAAAGAGATACAATTTCCCTATCTATTTATTATTACTGAACATCCAGAATATATGATTTAATTCTATGTGTATATGCCATATGTGTAGGTACATATTACACACAGGCACATAAAAATATACATTCAATTCAATTCAATTTATTAGATTTGTGTGCCGCCCCTCTCCGAAGACTCGGGGCGGCTCAAAACAATAATAAAAACAATATTCCAGCAAAAACAAATCTAATATTAAAAAGCACATAAAAACCTATCATATTTAAAAAAGCAAACAACATATACATACCCAAACATAAATATAAAAAAGCCTGGGGGAAAGGTGTCTCAACTCCCCCATGCCTGGCGGTATAGATGGGTCTTGAGTAATTTACGAAAGACAAGGAGTGTGGGGGCAGTTCTAATCTCCGGGGGGAGTTGATTCCAGAGGGCTGGGGCTGCCACAGAGAAGGCTCTTCCCCTGGGGTCCGCCAAATGACATTGTTTGGTCGACGGGACCCAGAGAAGGCCAACTCTGTGGGACCTTATCGGTCGCTGGGATTCGTGCGGTATCTACTATATATAGTGTATGTGTATGTACACACACACACACACATACACACACAGCTCTTCTAAAATTATACACATTCAACCTCATTTACTGTGATAGGAAAAACATACCAAGAGCCCAGAAGGGGAAGAAAGAAAAAAATTCAAAATTTGTCTACCACTTCTGTATACCTGACCAAAATTTTTCTAATGGTCCTGCATACCTGACTGTACCCGTAGGAGCCTATCACTATGGTTGTGTTCATACAATCTGTTTGTTTTGAACAGTTTGCTGTTTTAGTGAAGTTTGGCAAATTGTATAAATCTAGATCATTTTTATGTTCAATGCCTTGGGTTAACTTTGAACATGGATAATTCAATAATTGGGTTCAAGATGTTGCATGAACAGAGTCACAACATTGAAAGAAAGCATTTAGGTCCCTGAGTCTAACAAATGCACGACCGGTGGCTTAAACCGCCGGCTGAAATTGCCAAGGAGCAGGGAGGACGCTGCAGGCGGCTCTACAGAGCCCCAAACTTCCGGGTTCCTAAAAACCTGGAAGTTCGGCTTTTGGCAGCGCGCCAGGTCAGCGCGCCGCCTGCTGGTTGCTGGGGGAGGTCCTGGATCGCCCTATTTAAGGGCAATCCGAACAGGACCTCCCCCTTGCTTTATTTTGCTGTGAAGCGAACACCCGCCCACCCGCCGCTATTAACAGTGTGTCCTAAAGAGGTCGCCTCAGGGCCGAATAGGAATTTTTTGCAGCCTCCCCTTTAGAGGCGGCCATTTTTTCACCTATTCCACACTGACGGTGCGGACTGGATTGGTTAGGGGGTGAGGCGCACTTAGATGTTAGAATAGGCCTCCCTTTGGTCACTGGGGTTTGGCAGGTTAGGGGCGGAAATGGGCAATTAGAAGTGACTGCGCATGCTGCTTTGGGCATCCTTTAAAGGGTGATGGACCGCCTCTCTCCAGGAACTAGAGGTTGGAACAACTTCGGGGATTGGAGAGACGATGTCCATGGGAATCACCGGATCCAATTTCCCATGGGGATTGGAGGGTGAACTCCTCCCACACAATGAAGGGGCGTGGCTTGGATCCAGGTGAAGGTGGCTACCTTCATCTGGTTCAGCAAGGAGTTTTTGCCCAATGTTGCCAAGGAAGTTTCTGGTAGGAATTTCCGCCCCGTTAGTTTTGACCTCTGCAGGTCCTTAGTTATGTTGAATTTAAATATTTAAATTTACGTATTTAAATTTATGTTAATTTAATAAAATGACCCTTATTTAATCCACAATATGTCTCAGTGTCTTTACTCCGCTTCCGGGGCAAGCACAATTTAAATCTTCAAATTCATATAGAAGCATCCATAATAGATGAGGAGGAAGAGAAAGATTTATAATCTACATGTCCATTTTGAAGCAGCTTCTGTTTAAAAATTTCTAGTGAATGAAAGCCTTTCGCTATTTAAATTATCTTATTTTTAATAAATAACATTCCTGTTATTCAATCATAATACCCTTTTTATGCTTCTTAATTCTATTATTATAATAATTATAATAATTATATTATTCCATGTCCTGCAAAACACATGGCCTGCTTACAATCCATTGCACAAATTTGTGCCTTCATTTTTAGAAGGTAATAAATTCTTTGCTTATGAGCAAAGTGAGCTTCCAAAACTCACTGCCATTGAGCACTGGACAGCTGATCAGCCCAGTAGGTATTTCTTTGAAGACCATGATTGTTTTCAATTGTTTAATACCAACGACAATACTGCTACCCTCCAAAAAGACCTTGACCATGTAGCAGAATGATCTAAAACCTGGCAACTTCAAATCTCCACCAGTAAATGCTCTGTCTTACACATTGGTAAAAAGAATCAGAAAACTAAATATAAACTTGGAGGAATTGAACTTATTGATAACCCTCAATCTGTCAAAGACCTTGGAGTACTCATATCCAATGACCTAAGTCCTAGAGTCCACTGCAACAACATTGCCAAAAAGGGTTAAAGAGTTATTAACCTAATTCTTCGCAGCTTCTTCTCTGGTAATTTTGAACTGCTAACATGAGCTTACAAAACATTTGTCAGACCAATCCTAGAATACAGCTCACCTGTATGGAACCCACATTGCATATCTGACATCAACACAATTGAGAGAGTCCAGAAATATTTCACAAGAAGAGTCCTTCACTCCTCTTCTCACAACAAAATACCTTACTCCGCCAGACTTGAAATTCTTGGTTTAGACAACTTACAACTAAGTCGTCTCCATTCCGACTTAATTATAGTCCATAAAATCATATACCAAAATGTCCTACCTGTTAACGACTACTTCACCTTCAACTGCAACAACACACGAGGATGAAATCGATTTAAACTAAATGTCAACCGCTCCAAACTTGACTGCAAAAAATACGACTTCAGCAACAGAGTAATCAACGCCTAGAATGCACTACCTGATTCTGTGGTTTCTACTCCTAACCCCAAAACCTTTAATCTTAGACGATCTACAATTGACCTCTCCCCCTTTCTAAGAGGTCTGTAAGGGGCGTGCATAAGCGCACCATTGTGCCTACCGTCCCTGTCCTATTGTCTTCTTTTGTTACTTTTTATCATTACTTATCTAATGTTTTATTTGTACAAATTAACACCCTATAATTGTTTCACTAACTAACTAACTATCTAACTAACTAACTAACTAACTAACTAACTAAACAAACAAACAAACAAACAAACAAATAAATAAATAAATAACTTTTCCCATGTAAAAGTTGTATAGCTGTGATATACAGGTAGTTCTTGAGCTATAACTACAATTGAGCGCACAAATTTGGTTCTCAAGTGAGAGATTTGTTAAGTGAATTTTTGCCCCATTCTACCATCTTTCTTGTCACAGTTGTTAAATGAATCACTGCAGTTGTTAAGTTAGTAACAGAGTTGTTAAGTGAATCAGGCTTCTGCATTGATTTTGCTTGTGAGAAGGTCACTGCAAACATCATAAATATGTTAACTTTGGCTTTGTGAATAGAATAGAATAGAATAGAATAGAAATTTATTGGCCAAGTGTGATTGGACACACAAAGAATTTGTCTTTGGTGCATATGTTCTCAGTGTACATAAAAGAAAATATAGATTTGTCAAGAATCATGTGGTGCAACACTTAATGATTGTCATAGGGGTCAAATAAGCAATGAAGAAACCATCAATATTAATACAAATCTTAGGCTACAAGCAACAAGTTACAGTCATACAGACTATCAGTCATTCAAGCATTGGTTGCACCCAAGGTGCTTTTTCAAAAGGCAACTGGACTTTGTTTTTCCTTATAAATGTTTTGCTTCTCATCCAAAAAGTTCCTTCAGTTCAGTTTGGCTTTGCGTGATGCAGGAAAGGAAGTGCTACTGTAGATGTGTCCTGGGACTTCCATATGTTCTTGCTGAGATGTGCGAGTTCCATTTTTTACAGAAGTAACAACTAACATTTATATGGAACACTCCTGAGATGAAGCTGAATGGATTTGTGCTCAGTGACCCAGTGCATCACAGTATAACTTGTTCAGTTTCACAATAAAACAGACTGTTTCTGGGTCAAAATAATAAATTATAGATATGGTGGCGTACAAAAATAGCATATCTTATTTCAGAGTGCACTTAACTAAGGGTGGAATGCCCTTGAAAAAAATGCTAGCAGGTCACCAGGGCCCAAGAAAAGCACAGCTTAGTTTTTACTTCCACCTGTATATTTCTGGCCGAGGAACACAGTATTCGTTATAATAAACAAACTCCAAACTTAATAAAATCTGTTTACATTGACTCAAGATTCATTTATACAGATTACATCTGCCATTGTTTGTATGGTACAAAGCAGATATTGCCTAGTACCCGTGTTTCCACGAAAATAAGATCCTGTCTTATATTTTTGCCACCAAAAAGGCACCAGGTCTTATTTTCCAAAATGTCAAGAGAGCAGCAAGCAGAGAAAAATTATACTAAATTGTTGTTTCTTTCAATGACTGTATGTGTTTCTTTCATTTCAAAACTAAAATAGTGTTTTTGTTCCTACTTATGTTTGTTTGGGTGGAGCTGTTGAATCTACAAACAATTCTCCGTTGCTATGTATCTGAAAGGCAGATGGATCACAGCTGCATTTTATAGGACACCATAAGATAATGGTGCAACAGCATGTGGCATTTTCAACAGACATATTTCAATGTTATTTTTTTTTGTTGTTCTACAGACGGAGCCTGTCTTCCTTC
This sequence comes from Erythrolamprus reginae, assembly GCF_031021105.1. Classification (NCBI taxonomy): domain Eukaryota; kingdom Metazoa; phylum Chordata; class Lepidosauria; order Squamata; family Dipsadidae; genus Erythrolamprus; species Erythrolamprus reginae. The sequence continues at coordinate 323,682,733 of NC_091951.1, forward strand.
CTGAAAATGTACCCCAGCAGCCGGTTAGGTCCCATAGAGTCGGCCTTCTCCAGATCCCGTCGGCCAGACAATGTCGTCTGGCAAGACCTAGAGGAAGAGCCTTCTCTGTGGCAGCCCCAGCCCTTTGGAATGAACTCCCTTCAGAGATACGTACAGCCCCCTCCCTCCTGGCCTTTTGCAACGTTTTGAAGACCCATCTTTGCCAGCGGGCATGGGGACCGTGAGTATCGAGATCAATTCCAGCTGTAGCCATGAGTGATTGATTAGGTGAACATGTATGCTTGTCTGCGGAGAGGGGCGGCATACAAATCTAAATAATAAATAAATAAATAAAATGAATGGGGTATTTCTATAAATGTGTATTGTACTGTATTTGTTATGTTGCAAGCCGCCCTGAGTCATCTGAGAAGGGTGGCATATATATATATATATATATATATATATATATATATATATATATATATATATATATATATCACATGTTTTTGCTGAATTTTTTAAAATTAAGGGAGACTAGGATAGCACTATTTTGGCCTTGTTCTGGCCTCATCAGCTAGCCATACCCTTACTGGGATTTGATCCTGTAGCTTCTGCCTTGTAAGGCAGAGAATTAACCTCTAGGCCACAGGATCTGATCCCTTCAGCTTTATGCCAGGGAGGGGCTATATGGTGTTTTTTTTTGGTCAGATCACCCTGGTATATTGAAGGAGCGTCACAGTTAATTTATTCATAGCCGACAAACTATAGTCTGTATGAATATAGATATAGAATATAGTTTGTCGGCTATGAATAAATTAACTGCCTTGAAATGGCCCTGGGTTGGGCCTAGAGGCAAAAAGGAACTGTGACGCTCCTTCAATATACCAGGGTGATTCGACAGAAATATATATGTATATATGTTTTACATACTCCTTGTCAGTTGGAGGATGATGAAGAGCTTGAGGACTCTGATACAGATAGTGTTTATGAATTAGTGGTAGGCCCTGGGTTACAAGTATTAGAACAGGTGGCAGGCCAGCCACAAGATGTTGCTATGAGTCCAGAATTTAGCGAGGAAGAAACAGGCGTTCGCTGGGTTAATCCTCAATTCAGAAGGGTCCAAAAACGCAAGGAACAGGTGTTAGGAAAAAGATATTAAGGGGAGGAATGGGTTAAATACTGGAGTGATGTATTTGGTACGTCAGGGGGCCAGTGGGGAAGAAGGGTGGAGTTTCAATGTTGTAGTGCTAAAATGAAATGTGTTTCTGTTCAGCTCCGGAGTGAGCAAGTTCATTCTGTGTTATTTTATAGTCATTCCTGCTATTTTTGAATCATGCTGTGAGTACATGAATCTTGGGAGACGGAGGAGGCTGGAAGGAATGTATGTGGAATGTAATTAAGAGAGATAACGGGAGAGAAGGAATGTGCTAGTCTGAATTATATTTTGAATATGGAAGCGAAGAGAATAAAAAATGGAGTTTCTTAGTTTATGAAATACTGCATTTAGTAAGAGTTATTTTTAATAGCTAAAATTCTACCAGAAACCAGAACAATATATGTGTGTGTGTGTGTGTGTGTGTGTGTGCATGAATACATAAATAAGTAAGTAAGTAAGTAAGTAAGTAAGTAAGTAAGTAAGTAAGTAAATAAATAAATAAATAAATAAATAAATAAATAATGCAACCCATTTCCATGTCTTTTAATTTTTGTGGCCTGCCCGTGTCCCATGTAGCTGGTCATGGATCCAGAGGACCAGGAGATGATTTGGGCAAGGCTACTTCATCCCGTGCATCTGGCACCTGAGTCCGATAGTGAAGAGGGCTCGGTGCCAGAGGTTGAAAGCCAACCAGGGCCTTCTGCACCTCCTCAGTTTGAAATGAGTGATTCAGGAGAAGAGGAGGATGTTTGATGCTAGGGCACACAAGGCAGTTAGCAGGTATGACTGGCTCTGTAGGAAGAAGTCTCCTCGTGAGTAGAGCTGCAGGTTAATTTGCAGGTTAATTTGCCACACCCTGAGGCTATTTAAAGCATAAGCAAATAGAGTCCCTTGCTGGAGACAACATGGTTGATTCACTTATTTAGCTTTTTGTGTTCTGACTTTCCTGTTTTCTGAACTCTGGATTATCACTCTGTGAAAATAATCAATGCCAAGCTGTTGGCCAACTTCTGTGAGTTTCGATAATTGCAGATTTAATTGCCTGTTGGGATTTGATATCGGACCAGCTCTTAAAAAGAGAAAGTAACATTTGGACTTACTTAGAAAAGACCTTTTCTGTTTATATGAACTTTCCATCATAACTAATAAGATTTATTATTAGAAAATGACATTGTTTGCCAAAAGTGGTGTGTACGTCATTTCTAAGAGGACTCAAAACTGGGATACAATAATAATACCCATGAATAATGAATCTCCAATCCTTCACACAAATTTGTTGAGTCAGGCTTGAAAAAAAAGAAGCAATTTTCTAATTCTCTGAATATATCAACTATCAATCATCTTGAGAACAATGATTCAAGTCTTCCTTCAGAAATCAGAAAGAAACATCAAAACTCTGCAGCATCTATTTTTATTCAGTTGTGTGTCTCAGTGTTTGTACTTACCTCTTCTTTATGTGGGTGTAATGGAGGTGAGAATTGAGGTTTACATTAGAGATGGATTGAGCGGGATGCCTAGAATCACACAGCAGATTCCATTGTTAATCATGGCCATTAGGGCTCAGTTTTCCTAAATCAGTGAATGCCCTGGTCACAGATCAGATTTAGGCCAGAGCCCCTATCAACAAGTATATTATTACACTTGGCTAAATGGCTACAAGATTACCTTGGCATAGATAGATTACACTTAATTGCTTTAATGTGTAGGAACTATGCAACAATATTTAAACTTCAGCAGCTTTCCTTTCTAGATAGCACAGACTAACTTTCCAAGGTATTAAAAGGTTGGAGATTTTGCTTGTTTGGTGTTTTTGTTTCCTTTGGGATGGCCGAGCTTCAGCCAGGGTAACTCCTGGGCAAGATTTTTAGAAGTGGTTTGTCATTGCCTAAGGTAGAACTATATTTATTTATTTATTTGTTTTGTCAAGTACATATTGGAAGTATGCAATGATATAATAATATCTATATACAGTGGTACCTCGGTACTTGACCACAATTCGTTCCAGAAGTGTGGTCGAGAACCTATTTGGTCAAGTACCGAATTTATTTATGCCATAGGAAATAATGGAAATGGATTTAATTGGTTCCCAGCCCCTGTTAACTCGCTGGGAACCAATTAAATCTATTTTCTTTATTTCCAATGGGATAAATAAATTCGGTACTTCAAGCTGCAGGAAGGGTGGGGGCGGCTGCAATCCCAGCAGCTTTGGGGGGCTCCTTTCCTCAATGCTTCATATTATTACCTGTAAGCAGCTGCAAAAACTTTCTCCTTCCCAGCGGCTGCAACGGTGGCGGCTTCCCTTCGAGGAACAACAGCGCCGGGAACATCACATAATGAAGGGAAGCTGCTGGAGCAGCGGCAACTGCTGAGATGGCTCCGGCGGCTTCCCTTCATCATGTGATGTTCCCGGCGCTGTTGCTACTCGAAGGGAAGCCGCCGCCATTGCCGCCGCCGGGAACGAGAAAGTTTTTGCAGCTGCTTGCAGGTAATAAGAGGAAGCAATGAGGAAAGGAGCCCCCCAAAGCTGCCGGGATTGCAGCAGCCCCCACCCTTCCTGCAGCTTGGAGCTCTTATAGAGCTCCTCAGCCCCCTGAAGCTGCTGGGATTACAGTAGCCCCCACCCTTCCTGCAGCTTGGAGCTCTTATAGAGCTCCTCAGCCCCCCGAAGCTGCTGGGATTGCAGCAGCCACCGGTGGTAACATTTCGGATAATGAACAAAATTTTCTGTGGCTGTTCGGTATCCGAATTTTTGTTCAGATACCGAAGCAAATTTTTGCCGAAAATTTTGTTCGTTATCTGAAATGTACGAGAACCAAAGCATTCGAGTACCGAGGTACCACTGTATATATATGATACTAGCAAGAAGAAAGTAAGAAAATATTAGATACGAAATATTCATATACATGATAATAGTAAAATAATATAAAGAAAATTAGGACAGAGAACGGAAGGCACGCTGGTGCACTTATGCACACCCCTTTACTGACCTCTTAGGAATCGGGAGAGGTCAACAGTGGATAGCCTCAGGGTAAAGTTTTGGGAGTTAGGTGATGATACTACAGAGTCAGGTAGTGAGTTCCATGCATCAACTACTCGGTTACTAAAGTCCTATTTCCAGCAGTCGAGTTTGGAGCGTCTCCTGGTTTCTACACAGGTAGGCTATCGAAAATGATAACTAAAACCATGACAGCCAAAGTGTATGTTTTCTCTCAAAATTATCAGAAAATTTTGTAGCTGTGAGCCCACCAGAGTTGCTTATGACAGGCAATCATATGAATTTTATAAATAAACAAATGCCTATGTTACAATACCAAATTAACCGTTTTTAAAATTGGGTGTCTTGGAGAAGAAAAGCAAGTTATACATTTTAGAATGAATAAGAGGTAGATGTGCAGTTGGACTGTATTGGAACTGTTATGAATAAATAGATATAACTAACAATAACATATTCCTAAAGTAATTTTTTTTTCAAGATACATTTACAAAGTTCCAGGAAAACATAATGATTAAAGAGTTGGGCTAACAATGGACAGATCCAGATTCAAGCCTATCTCATCTACAGATACTTAATGGTTACTTTTTGAGCTATTCATAGTCCCTCAGTCAACCTTGAGCTCTTGAGAAGATAAAATGAAGTGAGATATTCGTATAAGCTGCCTTGAAAACTTGCAGAAGAAATAATGGAATATAAAATTGCATAAATAAGGAGCTGCCTTAGTTCATGTAACTCAGAACTGCCTACCTTCTTTAATAAAAGTTCTCCAATTTATCTCAAATATCTCTTGGCTAAACAATCATGCAAATAAAGACTTTTGAATCTGTGATCTTTTTGAATGAAAATCACATTTAGCATTCTACTGAAAAATGCCAATTTACCAGCTTTGTTAAATAGAATCACTCCAAAATTTGTCTACAAAGATGCTCTGACTATACCTGTGTGTTTTGTTTTTCGTGCCTAACTCTTTCCCCCATTTCCCCCATTGAATTTTATATTGTTAGATAGCGCCCATTGTTCAAGTTTGTCAAGATCCTTCTGTATTTTGAGCATATCATCTGGAGTGTTGGCTACTCATGCCAGTTTGGTGTCATCTGCAAATTTGATAAGTTCCCCATCTATTCCCATCTTCCAAGTTATTTGTGTTTGTGGGTTGTTTTTGACCTTGGAGGGGTTGTGGCCAGCTCAACATCAGTCATGTTGGAGGCACTTATGGTGGCTTGAGCTCTCTAAGCATCCCATGGGCTGCATCAGGCCTTCAAGCCTTAAGTTTGACACTCCTGCAATAGATCACATGTAATAAAATGGTAATTTAAAAATGAAACTTCAAATTATTTGCATATAATTTAGCACATTGTTTCCTTTTTAAGTGCAGTGGAGAAAAATGGATAACCAAGGTGTTGGTTATCACCTATAAAGCCCTACATGACTTAGGGCCAGACTATCTATGGGATCATCTCCTGCCACATACCTCCCAGAGGCCTAATAGATCACACAGAATCTGTCTTCTCTGGGTACCATCGACTAAACAATGTAGGTTGGCAGGACCATGGGGGAGGGCCTTTTCTGTTGCTACCCCGGCTCTATGGAACCAACTCCCCCCCCAATGTTCGCACTGATCCCACTCTACTGCCTTTCAAAAAGCTGTTAAGACTTGGCTTTGCTGACAGGCCTGGTGGTCATGAATTTTAACATCTGATGTGCCCGAATTTGACTGGTATGCATGTTTGTTAGATTGGTTTCAGGGTTTTTATAATGGGTTTGTTAGGATTATAATGGGACTTTAAATTTATTGTTGATGTTCGACTTCTTTTTTAAAATTGTACTATTGTTTTTTATTGTTGCAAGCCACCCTGAGTTCTACGGGATTGGGTGACATAGAAGTCGAATAAATTACATTAAATTAAATTTAAAATGGTAGACCCCTCTTCCAAGTTTGGGCCATTCCCTCTCTGAAACATGCAATGTATCTTTCCTCATGTCTTGAGTTTCATCCCAACTGATAGTCTTACATTAATACAGATATGCCTGACTATCTCCATGTGTGCCCGGGGAAGCATTTTTTGAAGCAGAGGAAATCCTTTGTTTTCCCCATGATCGTTTTAGCACTCGGTCTTTTGGCTCAAAATAGCAATGCGGAAACCTCAGATGTCATGGGGTCAACTCAAGCTAGGAACTGTATTCCTTTGTGAGAAATGGAGCTGCCTCGAATATTTGAAATGACATTCGCATGATTACTCACATGATCATTTTTAGGAAGTAGGGGCTTGGGTTAAAGGAAGATGGCTAGAATTTACTGATTCAGGAACAAGTCATGTGACCCTCAAACAGAGTGTAGTAGCCTGAACCACCCTCTCACTACAAAGCATTGAAAAGTAGGTCAATGAGATGATGTAACGGGGATGAGTTAATGAAGAAACTAAATGGAATCTGAGCACTTGTTGAAGCTGTCATTCAGCAGTCAGCAGATGTCTTTCATTAGCTGATGTGTAAAAGCTGTCAGATATCAAGCCATTGGCCTAGAGAAGTAAAAGTTATCCCTGGATTTTTCCTGGGGAGTGATAATAATACATGCATTTAATTCAACTAAATTTAAATCAAATCAAATATTTCCCCCATGATCTTAATAATAATAATAATAATAATAATAATAATAATAATAATAATAATTTATTAGATTTGTATGCCGCCCCTCTCCGAAGACTAGGGGCGGCTCACAACAGTAATAAAAACAGTATAACAATGGGACAAATCTAATAAAAATATATAAAAACCCCAATAATTAAAAACCATACAGCACATATACACCAAACAGGAAATATAAAAAGCCTGGGGGAGATGTCTTAGTTCCCCCATACCTTGCGATATATGTGGGTCTTGAGTAACTTGCAAAAGACAAGGAGGGTGGGGGCTGTTCTAATCTCCAGGGGGGGGAGTTGATTCCAGAGGGCCGGGGCCACCACAGAGAAGGCTCTTCCCCTGGGGCCCGCCAAACGACATTGTTTGGTCAATGGGACCCGGAGAAGGCCAACTCTGTGGGACCTTATTGGCCACTGGGATTTGTGCGGTAGAAGGCAGTTCCGGAGGTATTCTGGCCCAATGCCATGTATTAATAATATCTTTGTTTTGATCTTTACTGTATTTTTGGATTGTGGTCCCCAGCATATTATTCAATCGACAAACGCATACTCTTAGTTTGAAAAAAGATTATATTGGTGCAGGTCCTTTCATTAGGTAGAATTATTCTGAATATTGATGGAAAGAACAGAAAAATTGAGATGTAGTGGAATAGAATATCCACACTGCTGACTGCTGACTTTGCATTCTTCAAATTGCCTTTCTCCCTTCAGATACAGTAGAAGATATTCCATCAGCAATATGAAAGTGAATTTCCATATACAGTTCAATCAGAACACCATCTTCTCCCCCGACCCAAGCAGGAAAAAATCTTCAGCCTGTGCTGAACAAACAACTCATTCCAGAATTCTGCTAACTATGAAGATGTGCTAACTATTTTAGCCCCAATGGAAAGACCTGGGATAAAGCAGGAGATGTTTGATTTGGCTCACAACTCTCCAGCATATCAGTGACCTGATACTCAAGCTATTTATGAACAACATCTAGCATCCTTGGGCACTAACACCATGTCCAAAAATAGTCTAGTCCAATAATGGTGACCTATGGCATGGGTGCCACAGGTGGCACGCGGAGGCATATATGCTGGCACGCGAGCTGTTGCTCTAGATCAGCTCAACGTGCATGCGTGTGCTGGCCAGCTGATTTTTTGGCTTGCACAGAGGCTCCGGGAGGGCGTTTTTGGCTTCCAGAGGGCCTCCAAGGGGATGGGAGAAGGCATTTTTACCTTCCCCTAGCTCCAGGGAAGCCTTTGGAGCCTGTGGAGGGTGAAACGCAAGGCTACTGGGCCCATCAGAAGTTGGAAAACAGTCCGTTTCTGGCCTTTAGAAGGCCTTGGGGGCAATGTTCCCTCTAATTTTTTTTCGGGGTGGGCGGAAAAGTATAGTGTCTGAGCAGCAGTCCCCTTGGTACTGGGCGGCATAGAAGTACAAACAAACAAACAAACAAACAAACCAATAAATAAATAAATAAATAAAATCCCTACTTTTTTATTAAAATAAATTAATAATAAAACAAAACAAAACTCTATTACTATTAAAACTAAAATAACCAGCAAATCCAAAAACATAACTATTAATAAAAACAGGTGAGGGCTGGGGGTTTTTTTCTCTGTTATTATTTAAGTGCTTTTACCATATGCTTTAAATCAAGAATCACTTCTCTCTCTATTTCTCTCTCTTTCCTGTCATTCTCTGCCTCAATCATTTTCTCATTTCTCTTCCCCCTTTTTTTCTATCATTTCTCTCTCCCTCTCTCTTCCTTCCACTCCTCTCTCTCTTTTGCTTTCTTCCTCTCTCTCACTCTTCCTTCCTCTCTCCTCTCTCACTCTTTCTTTCTTTCCCTCTCTCACTCTCTCTTCCTTCCTATCTTCTCTCTCTCTTTTTTCTCTTTCTCTCTCTCTTTTCCTTCCTTCCCCTCTTCCCCTCCCTCTCTTTCTCCCTCTCTTTCTCCCTCTCTTTCTCCCTCTCTCCCTTTATATTTATCTCTTCCTTCCTTCCTCTCGTCCTCCCTTTCTCTCTCCCTCTCGTTCACTTTTCTCTCCCTTCCCTCCCTCCCTCCTTCTTTCCTCTCCTCTTTCCCTCCCTCTCTTTCCTTTCTCTCCACGTCTCCGGCTTTGCTGACCACCACAAGGCTAGAGCCAGCTGCCCGGGAAAGCCAGAAAGGTCCTCCTGCCCCCCCCAGCCGAAAACACAACGGAGGTCTTCCACCACCAGCTTGAGCCTCGCGTTGCTCCACCTCGCTTCGCCTGTCATCCTGGACCTCCGTTGTGTTTTCGGGGGAGAGCGGCAGGAAAGGCCTGTGCCGGCCAGGAAAGCCAGGTTTGCTTTCCGTGAAAGCAGCGCGCCTTTTAAACACGCTGCTTTATTACAACTCTTTCCTGGGGGGGGGGAGGCCACTCCCCCCCCAGGAAAGAGGTGCAGGAAAGCAGCGTGTTTAAAAGGTGCGCTGCTTTCACGGAAAGCAAGCAGCTTCCGCGCATTTCTTTCGTTGGAAGAGGAGGAGAGGGAGCGGATCGGGCGGGGGCAGCGCCTTCTACTGCCGGCGCCTCCCCGCCCCCACCCCACCCCGCGGGCTGGCAGGGGGATGGGGACTGTGCGTCCATGGAAAAGAGCGCGCGGAGCGGTATTTGGGGGGGGCGCTCACGCGCGCAGCCTACAGGGAACAATGCTTGGGGGGCAGGGGAAGCTGTATTAACCCTCCCCAGGCATTGAATTATGAGTGTGGACACTCACACATGCATGATAGTGTACGCCCATGGTATTTCGGCACCTGAAGAAAAAAAGGTTCGCCATCACTGGTCTAGTCAATAGATTGGTACAGTAAAGAATAAATACAATGGGAAATGGGAGAAAGATTGTGGGAAGAGTCAGGAAATCAAGTGGAATAGGGCTCAGCCAGGGTCTAGGACAGTGATGCGAACCTATGGCACGGGTGCCACAGGTGGCACGCGGAACCATATCTGCTGGCACATGAACCGTTGCCCTAACTCAGCTCCAATGTGCCGACCAGTTGATTTTTGGCTCGCACAGAAACTCTGGAAGGGCATTTTTGGCTTACAGAGAGCCTCCAGGGGGATGGGGGAGGGCATTTTTACACTCCCCTGGCTCCAGGGAAGCCTTTAGAGCCTGGAGAAGGCAAAACACGAACCTACTGGGCCCACTAGAAATTTGGAAACAGGCCATTTCCAGCCTGCAGAGGACCTCTGCAGGGCTTGGGAAGCTGTTTTTGCCCTGCCCAGCCACAGAGTTATGGATGTGGGCATTCACGCATGCATAATAATTCACACACATGCTCTTTTGGCACCCGAGGAGAAAAAAGTTTGCTATCACTGGTCTAGAATAACTCACCCTGGACAACTTATTCTACCGCCCAGCCAACTCTCCGAAGGACAACTGGGCACAGGACAACTCACCATAGGACAATTCAACACAGGAGAACTCAAGAGAGGAACAAGTAACATTGCAGCAGGTTTTGTCTTGCTTTAGGTTTGAACCTTTTCAGGTTAGAAGTCCTCAAAGCTGAGATGAACTGCAATTCTACATGTCTCTCTCTTGAGTTATCCCTCATTGAATTGTCCTGCAGAAAATTGTCTGGTAGTGAGTAGGCTGCTTCAAGTTATTCCACAGTGATTTGTCCCATTCTCCTCAGTCACTAGGCAGTGTACTTAGACTTATATACCACTTTACAGTGCTTTACAGCCCTCGCTAAGAAGTTTACAGAGTTAGCACATCACACACACCCAAGATTCTGGGTTCTCATTTTTCTAATCACGAAAGGATGGAAGCCTGAATCAGCCTTGAGATGGTGAGGATTGAACTCCTGACAGTCAACAAAATTAGCCATCGAACTACTGCACCACCACAGCTCCAGTGCAATTTATGTCCTCATAGTTTCCTGCTGATTTAGGAAGTGGAGAATTGCACAATTATTGTGACTCTGAAGGGGGAACCTTAACAGTGAGGTGTAGCTACAGTTTCTGTTAACCTACATTTTCCAATTCTATTAACAAATCCTATTTCCGATAGGTTCATATTATCATCAATGTAGCAAAGTCAAGATATACTGGAAAATGATAGAAAGAATAATAAAAGAAATAGTAATGCAAGAGATAGAAAAAACTCCAGAATTTTATTTATTGGGTATAGCTAAACAGAAATATAAGAAAGGCATTTTGCATCTAGTTATTCATATAACGACAGCGGCCAGGATAGTATATGCGCAAAATTGGAAAGGGGAAGGTATTCCCAAAGAGGAAGAGGTTATCAAGAAAATATTAGATTGCGCTGAAATGGATATGATGACAAGACGGTTAAATAACCAAGAAGAATCGGAATTTTATGTGATTTGGAATAAAGTGTATATATAGATAGATAAAGAAGAAGTAAAAGTTAATATTAGGTGTGAACTATAGAAGTACTGTTATGATTTAAATTTTGAGTTCGTATATTGTTTATATACGAAGTTTTTTTTAAATATAAGGTTAAACAAAATCTCTTCTTTTCACTTAAATTAATATGTTGATTTAAGATATTAACAATGTATTCTTTTTCTGTATTGTAATTTGACTTCTAGAATAAGAGGGGTATTTGCAACCCCAACTTTATGTTAAATGTGTGTTTGTGTGTATGTCAATTTGAAGAAAATCAATAAAGTTTATTATAAACAAAAACCAAAAAAACCCAAATCCTATTTCCTACCCATGGCACCCACACACAAGATGCAAACACTTATGAAGTTATACTGGTTTTCTTTTTAAGGTCTCGGAGAAGGCAGCTGCCACCCACCATAGCTCCTTGCTTGCTGCAGCATTCCAAATACTTACACCTCCCTTAATACAGTAACAAAGTCAGCTTGGCTGCCACATAACCTAGAATGTGCTGTTACAGCTGTGAAGTAGCTAACTTGGGCAGCCATATATCACAAGGGCTTTGTTTAAGACGTTCCTAGAATAGCTTTTCTACCATGAGACCCTTAACTGACACGCTTCTAAAGGGGCAAGACAAATAAACTATTTTGGCTAGAATTCCAACTAACGTAGTAATGTTTTGTTTGGTTTTAAAGAGGAGAAGGGCTATAAATATAATTTAATTCTAAGTGTTAGGATGCAAAGTTATTTCCATAATCGTTCACCTAAGCAGCTGAATATTTAACTTGGTCCACTTGAGTCATTTTGGAAACGACAGATAGTCAAATGAGCTGTGTGTTAGTTTGCAACTGGACCAAAACAGGTTGATTTGTAGCTGTTAAGAAGGACTAGGACAAAGGACAAAAGTTTAGAAACAGTTGGCCACATGTCCCCTGTTGCAAACTTGCACTCCTCTGATATGTAAAAGAAAAGGACAAAGAAAGGTACTTTAGAGAGTGGGTGGGTGGAAGATATTAACCAGTTTAGATAGATTAGGTTACTAGAATTGGAGGGGACTTTGTAGGTCATCTAGTCCAGTGTTTCCCAACCTTGGCAACTTGAAGATATCTGGACTTCAACTCCCAGAATTCCCCAGCCCATTCGCTGGCTGGGGAATTCTGGGAGTTGAAGTCCAGATATCTTCAAGTTGCCAAGGTTGGGAAACACTGATCTAGTCCAACCCCCCCTCCTGCTCAAGCAGGAGTCCCTACAGCATTTCAAACAAAATGTCGGGGTACCAAATAGCATCCGAAACTAAATCAGAGTCTGAGGCATAGTGTTCCTCAAAGTTCCAATTTATTGGCAGAACCATGTTGGCACATTTGTGAGAAACCCAAATCTGAAGTCCTGTGGGTTTCTCCACCCAGTTTAAAGTTCATTCCCTTGGTCCCATACCCACAAGTCCATCACATGGTCCAGTCTGGTTCTGCCAACGTATCAGGTCTTCCCATCAACTTCCGGGCAGGTGCTGAATAAAGGCTGACCTTGAGAATCTAGAAGGGATTTGTTATGGCTACAACTCTACAACCCTCATGCAACAGCCGCTTCCAAATTCCCATAGCACTAATACATTCTAAATTCTAATATGTGGTAGGCCCAAGTTGGAGTTCTCACAACCTCCACAGGCAAGCTGTTACATTGGTTGATTGCTCTCACCATCAGAAATTTCCTCCATATTTCCAGATTGAATCTCTCCTTGGTCAGTTTCCATCCATTATTCCTTATCTGGCCTTCTGGTGCCTTGGAAAACAGTCTGATCCCCTCCAAGTATTGGGACATTGCTATCATGTCTCCCCTGGTCCTTCTCTTCACCAGAATGGCCATGCCAGTCTGGCCATGACAGCTTCAATAGTATGTCTTTCAAAAGTCTACAAATGAAGCAAGATATCTCACATAAGCAAGTCATTCACCCAAATAAGAATCTGGTTATGCTGCATATTAACATTTCAGATAGGAATGAAACACGGCATTCACTGATAATAGTTTTGGTCTATTGCCACAGCCCTCATCTGGGTAACTAAAGATTGCCAGGCCTTTTCCCAGACACATTAATTGCAACAGTTGTTATGTTCCTTATTAATCCTATCCCACTCTATTTCAGGTAGGGACTAACCAAACTAAGCAATGGCTGAAGTGAGACCATTTGTCTCGTGAGACCGACAACTTAATTAACTTTGCTTTCGGTTATTTTATTTTTTGGTGGTTGAATTATACCAAGTGACCCGGTGTAAACAATAAAGTGGAGCACAGGGCTGAGAGGGGAGAGAGAAGAGTACAATGAAAAAGTAAACAAGGAAAGTTACACTGACCTTTTCTTGGGCTGGAATGAATGTTTATAAGTAACTGCTGTTTCCTAAAACCAACTTTCTCTGAAAATTGGAATGGTCTTTTGCACAACTTTTAAAAAATGGTGTGATGTGTAATGTCAACTCTTTCCCCCTTATCTCTCATTGTGCAAATTGTATCCTATGTCATATATATTTTTGAAATTGCTAGACATTTTAGTCTTCCATTTCTAGTTGAGACTAATTATCCAGGAAGGACCAGAAATAATACAGCACTGAATTCAGAGCTGGCATTTAGCAGGTTCTGACCAGTATTGGAGAACCGGTAGTGGAAATTTTGAGTAGTTCAGAGAACTGGTAAATACCTCCTCTTTCTAGCCTGACCTCATCTTATTCTCTGCCTCCCGAGTCTCAGCTGATCGGGAGGATATAAGCATTTTGCAGTATCCTTCCACTAGAGTGGGGAGGGAATGGATATTTTACAATATTCTCCCCTTGCTATGCCCTCCAAGACATGCCCACTAAGCCATATTACGTCCCCCCAAGCCATGCCCACAGAAATGTCAATTAAAAAATTTGAAGCTCACCACTGAGAATTATACATTTATTACAATTAGTAGATGCCATATATACATATATCTATGACACCTAATTGGACCTCCCACTAGTTCTAATCACTTTTAACACTTCTATGCCTTTCCTTCTTGTGGTTTTTTTAATCTTTAAACCACACAGGCACTGAACAACCCTTTAGATCTAGGATATCTTCAACTAGGAACCCATATTAGAGCTTATTTAGTGGCAATAAGGATGGCAAAACATGTGTATTTTTCTGCTCTTATTGAGTCTGCAGATTCTCAACCAGCCGCACTGTTTAGAGTGACCCGCTCTCCTCTTAATGTGGAGAAAGCAGAGGATGCCGGGTAAGCAGGGTAGAGCTGAGGAAAAGCACGGTAGAGCTGAGGAATTTGTTCAGTTTTTGATGGACAAAATCGCTCAGATTCAGGTAGACCTGGACTCCAATTGGGCAATGTCAAGTGAGGTGACTGGGGTTAGTCTTAGTCCCGTTGTATGGGATGAGTTTGATCCTGTGATCCCTAATGAAGTGGACAAGGCCATAGGAGTGATGAGTGCCTCCACTTGTTTGCTGGACCCGTGTCCCTCCTGGCTGGTTTTGGCTGGTTAGTCAACGGGTCCTTCCTGCAACCTTTGAAGGAGGTGGTTGTGAGGTCTCTCCTCAAGAAGCCTTCCCTGGATCCAGCCTCTTTGAACAACTATTGTCCTGTCTCCAACTTTCCCTTTGTTGGGAAGGTTGTTGAGAAAATGGTGGCTCTCCAACTCCTGCGGACCTTGGAAGAAGAGGATTACCTAGACCCATTTCAATCTGGCTTCAGATCCGGTTACAGCACAGAAACTGCTTTGGTCACACTGATGGATGATCTCTGGCAGGCCCAGGATAGAGGTCACACCTCTATCCTGGTGCTACTTGACCTCTCAAACAATGTCAGTTGGCGGGACCTTGGGGAAGAGCCTACTCTGTGGTGGCTCCAAATCTTTGGAATCAACTGCCTCTAGAGATCTGCATTATCTCCACCCTACCGGTCTTCCGGAAAGCTGTTAAGACCTGGCTTTTCCGGCAGGCTTGGAGTTAGACAGATTTCAAGTATATATGTTTTTTATATTACTGTTATTACTGACCTTTACTATTAGATTTTAACTGTTTTTATTGTTGTTGTATTTATTCCGATTGTTAGCCACTCAGAGTCCTAAGTAAGTAAGCAAGTAAGTAAGTAAGTAAGTAAGTAAGTAAGTAAGTAAGTAAGTAAGTAAGTAAGTAAATACATAAATAAATAAATAAATAAATAAATAAATAAATAAATAAATAAATAAATAAATAAATAAATAAATAAATAAATAAATAAATAAATAAATAAATAGTGGATTATAAGAACCATGGTGGCACAGTGGTTAGAAGGCGTACTGCAGCCTACTTCTGCTGACTGCCAGCTGCCAGCAATTCCACAGTTCAATTCTCACCTGCTCAATATTGACTCATCTTTACATCCTTTTCAGTTTGGTAAAATGAGGACCCAGATTGTTGGGGACAATATGCTGATTCTGTAAACTGCTTAGAGAAGACTGTAAAGAACTATGAAGCGGCATATAAGTCTAAGTGCTATTGCTATTCTCCAGTGGATCTTTAACTTGAGAGCTTTCCATGTTTACCTGACCTATATAGTTTTTACAAAAAGACAACCAAAAATCATGTTTCTCTTGTCTAAACACCTCTAAATCAAAATCATTTACAGCCAGCATGAAGAACCTAGCTAGCTGATCTTGAAAAAGATAAACTGGACTGTGTGTGATTAGTACTTGGATTGGAGATAATAATAAAATCCAAATTTTGTAAAATGAACTTAGAAGTTTTACAAAATGCCCATGAAGTAGGTGGTGGCACACCAGCTGCCTATAGTTGCCAAGAAAGCTATACTGATGGATACATATTGTCATTAACAATCAAGTTTGATGTAAGTTTTCATATACAGTAATGTAGAATTAAGTTATGTTGTTTGTTAGAAATGTCAAACTGAAATCAGGATTTGACAGATTTTGCTCAAAATGCAGTTAATCCGAAAAGCTATGGGAAATTATTTGCTGCAAAAGAACAGTTGCAAGTTTACTTTGCAAGCTACACCCCACCCTCTCTGCTGTTGTTCAGCTTTTTATGTAACTTTTGCCATTTGCCTCTACTCTTCAAGGTCAGCTTTGCAGTTAGAGACTAACTAGCCTGAAGGAAAGTAGATAACTGCGTGGGTAATACCAGAAAGGAGAGTTGGGCAAACAACATATAACAATGGCCCCTTTGTTTGCTTGGCAATGGTTCAAGAATAGGTAACAGTTCTAGTGTTTGAACTCTGTTGAATAACTTCTACAAACAATTATTAATTCTTTGTTGTTTCTGTGAGTCTCACTAGACGGGTTTGTCTTTTAATATTGAAGAGGATCAGGTTCATTTTTAACAAGAAATCGTATGTATGTATGTATGTATGTATGTATGTATGTATGTATGTATGTATGTATTTGTATATGTGTATATATGCATATATACTGCTCAAAAAAAAATAAAGGGAACACTCAAATAACACATCCTAGATCTGAATGAATGAAATATTCTCATTGAATACTTTGTTCTGTACAAAGCTGAATGTGCACAACAACACGTGATATTGATTGTCAATCAGTGTCGCTTCCTAAGTGGACAGTTTGATTTCACAGAAGTTTGATTTACCTGGAGTGATATTGTGTTGTTTAAGTGTTCCCTTTATTTATTTTTTTGTGCCTCAGTGGCGCAGAGCCTCAGTGGCACAGTGGTTAGAGTGCAGTACCGCAAGCTGCTTCTGCTGATCACCGTCTGCCAGCAGTTTGGCAGATCAAATCTCAGTAGGCTCAAGGTTGGTTTAGCCTTCCGTCCTTCCAAGATCGGTAAAAATGAGGACCCAGATTGTTGGGGGGAATATGCTTACTCTCTGTAAACTGCTTAGAGAGGGCTGTAAAGCACTATGAAGCAATATGTAAATCTAAATGCTATTGCTAACTTCAAAAGGTATGCCCATGTTACAGCAACACTCCACAGTCTGCATTGGTTGCCGATCAATTTCCGGTCACAATTCAAAAGTGTTGGTTATGACCTATAAAGCCCTTCATGGCATCGGACCAGAATATCTCCGGGACTGCCTTCTGCCGCACGAATCCCAGCGACCGGTTAGGTCCCACAGAGTTGGCCTTCTCCAGGTCCCGTCGACTAAGCAATGTCATTTGGTGGGACCCAGGAGAAGAGCCTTCTCTGTGGAGGCCCCAACCCTCTGGAACCAGCTCCCCCCAGATATCAGAGTTGCTCCCACCCTCCTTGCCTTTCGCCCACCTCTGTCATCAGGCATGGGGGAATTGAAATTTCTCTTCCCCCTAGGCTTATAGAATTTATACATGGTTTGCTTGTATGTATGAGTGGTTTTTTAAATTGGGTTTTTTTAGATTGTTTTTAATATTAGATTTGTTTACATTGTCTTTTTATATTGTTGTTAGCCGCCCCGAGTCTTCGGAGAGGGGCGGCATACAAATCTAATAAATAATAATAATAATAATAATAATAATAATAATAATAATAATAATAATAATATTGCTATTGCACTGTAACGATGGAGTCTAACAGTTGTGCAGCATTTTTAATATCAAAGATAAAGGGGAATGAAATAACAACAATTATTCTAACTCAACTCTTCATTGATTTCTTTACAGTATTAAAAGCCATGGTGGTGCAGTGGTTAGAATGCAACAGTAAAGGCTAACATCCTTCCAAATTAATGTACTAGTAACTATATAATTGAGCAATATTTCATTTATTTTCAGATCCTGAAAATATAAATAGAAAGTATGACTGAAGGTTATGCCATAAATATTTTGCATCAGATTTACATTTTGAAGTTAGTCCAGATTAAACAAAATGCACACAATTATATAGGCCGTGAATAACATAGATGAATGGCTTTAGGCATCAGTCTTGTGATCAGACACCATGAACCCAACACAAGGGAAAAAAGTGTATGTGCCTTTTGTTTCAGTCAGCTGCTTTCTCATGTGTGTTTTCATCTCCAGCAAGTAATTATGAGTTTCGATTGAAAAAGAACCAAAGACTGAGAAGGAGCAAGGAACACTTTAAAAAAAAACCTTCCCTGATGGAAAAGATATACCTTGTTTTTCTTTCTTAAAAAAAAAATCTAACTAAAACTGACAACAGTTCTGCCCTTTTAGCCCAGGTGGCTGGAGGAATAGTAAATAATTCTCTTCCTCCATCTCTATTGGTCGACTGGTAAACACACCAGACAAGAAGTTGTGCGGTCCAGTATGAGGGGGAAATTAGAATAGGGTTAGGGAGAGAATCAAGGAGATAATTTAACTAGAACTAAGGACAAATTTCCTGACAATTACAGGTATAATACTTAATCTTGCCTCCAGAAGTTATGGTGCTCTAGCACTGGAGATTTTTAAGGAGACATTGGCCAGGAATTTGTATGAAATGCATAGGGCAGTGATAGAAAACATAGAAACATAGAAACATAGAAGTCTGACGGCAGAAAAAGACCTCATGGTCCATCTAGTCTGCCCTTATACTCTTTTCTGAATTTTATCTTAGGATGGATATATGCTTATCCCAGGCATGTTTAAATTCAGTTACTGTGGATTTATCTACCACGTCTACTGGAAGTTTGTTCCAAGGATCTACTACTCTTTCAGTAAAATAATATTTTCTCATGTTGCTTTTGATCTTTCCCCCAACTAACTTCAGATTGTGTCCCCTTGTTCTTGTGTTCACTTTCCTATTAAAAGCACTTCCCTCCTGGACCTTATTTAACCCTTTAATATATTTAAATGTTTCGATCATGTCCCCCCTTTTCCTTCTGTTCTCCAGACTATACAGATTGAGTTTATTAAGTCTTTCCTGATACGTTTTATGCTTAAGACCTTCCACCATTCTTGTAGCCCGCCTTTGGACCCGTTCAATTTTGTCAATATCTTTTTGTAGATGAGGTCTCCAGAACTGAACACAGTATTCCAAATGTGGTCTCAGCAGCATTCTATATAGCGGGATCATAATCTCCCTCTTCCTGCTTGTTATACCTCTAGCTATGCAGCCAAGCATCCTACTTGCTTTCCCTACCGCCTGACTGCACTGTTCACCTATTTTGGTGAACATTTTTTCCCTCGGGTGTCAAAAGACCGTATATGCACGCTATCGTGCTTGCGCTAGTGCCCACAGCCATAATTCAATGCCTGGGGAAGGCAAAAACAACTTCCCCCACCACCCTTGGACGCCCTCTGGAGGCTGGAAATGGCCTCTTTCCCAATTTCTGGTGGCCCCAGTAGAGTCATGTTTTGCCCTTCCCAGGCTTCAAAGGCTTCCCTGGAGCCGGGGGAGGGTAAAAACACCCTCCCCCATTCCCCCAGAGGCTTTCTGGAGGCCAAAAATGCCCTCCCAGAGCCTCTGTGTGAACCAAAAATCATCTGGCTGGCACACACATACATGTTGAAGCTGAGCTAGGGCAATGGCTCGCATGCCAGAAACTATGGCTCCACATGCCGTATGGAACAGGTGCCACAGGTTCACCATCACTGTTATAGGGTTTCCTGTTTGAACAAGAGGTTGGACTATAAGACCTCCATGTTGCCTTCAATTCTGTTATTCTATTATTCTATTTAATGCAAGTAATTCTCATTGGCAATTTACAAAGATCAATTATATACTCAGTATCTCATAAGCACACAATAAAATATCCCTACTAGATCTGGCCAAGGCTCACACTGTTATTGTTTTGCACAACTGCTTCTTAAGCAGGAGACATAAGCATGCATCTTATTTTCACATTGTCCTCTGCAACTAATGCTTAGAAGAGTGATGGCGAACCTATGGCATGGGTGCCACAGATGGCACATAGAGCCATATCTGCTGGCACACGAGCTGTTGCCCTAGCTCAACTCCAATGTCCATGTGTGTGCCGGCCAGCTGATTTTTGGCTCACACAGAGACTCTGGGAGGGCATTTTTGGCTTATAGAGAGCCTCTGGGGTGATGGGGGAGGACGTTTTTATCCTCCCCCTGGCTCCAGGAAAGCCTTTGGAGCCTGGAGAGAGCAAAACATGAGTCTACTGGGCCCACCAGAAGTTGGGAAAGAGGCCATTTCCAGCCTCCAGGGGCTTCCTCTGGGAGGAGGGAAGTTGTTTTCACCCTTCCCAGGCATTTAATTATGGATGTGGGCATTCGTGTATGCGCGATAGCGCGCATGCATGCTTTTTCAGCACCCAAGGAAAAAAAGGTTCGCCATCACTGGCTTAGAAACATAAGGGAAGGCAAGAGGGGACAGAGGATGATGGGTGTGACATAATCACACAGTGCTGCAACTGATATACTTGCAACAGATGTGGGGATTCAATTATGTAATGGTTCATAATATAATCATCATACACATTGTATTATTAGAGTGACATTGTGGTTTCCTATGAGTGAAATCCCATCATGCACGGACTCGCATGGGCAGGAGAGTCCAGGGTGGGTGGACGGAACCACCCGCCACCACTACTAACAGTTTGTAGAACTGTACTGTACTGGTAACAATCCATCGCTATTTCCTATGTATGTCAATGTTTGGAAACATGTTGCTGTTGATTCCGCTAATATTGAAATTTCAAGACCAACAACTCCCAATTTTAGCTATGTATGCAGAAGGGGGGAGGAAGCATCCAATTCTTTTTAAAAGCCAGCCATGCTGCTAGATCTTGTGATGATGAATTCTATAGGTTAATTCTATACAATGTTTCCACTTGTCATTTAGTTTTCTGTATGGAAGAAAGATTTATTTAATTTTATATGGCAGAATATTCAGACATCTAATTCTTAACCTGCATTTTTAATTCAGAAGTCTGCTAATATGTCTGAACTGTGCTTCAAAGAGTAGAGATCAACAGGCTTTATTAAAACTTCTGGAAATATGTCAACAATTACTTAGCAGGCTGTCACTCAACCTTTATAACACAATCATCACTGTGTTTTTTGTTCATGAAAATTTGCTACAGATGTATATACTGTATATATCTATATATCTATATCTATATCTATATCTATATATCTATATCTATATCTATATCTATATCTATATCTATATCTATATCTATATCTATCTATCTATCTATCTATCTATCTATCTATCTATCTATCTATCTATCTATCTATATATATATATATATATCAATCTGGAGGGCAGAAACAGAAACCCAATACAAAACAGACACACATAATAAGAAACTCCAAATACTAGAGGTACAGCAAAAACCCAGCCCTCCACAACAACTTATGACCAAAACAGTACACAACATATCAGACAAGATACTCACCACTACAGAAACCAATATTCTTTCAAAAGGATTTAATTTTGCAATAACTCCAAGACGAATACCAACTGAAAATATCATATGTGGAATTGAAACAACTTTACATAAAATCAACCCAGATACTGCTAACAAAATCAGACTCCAAGTCACTAATATTCTGTGCTCTAGTAAACCTCCAAAAAGCAACATACAGCAGGAAGAAAGAGAGGCACTTATCAATCTAAAGAAAAACCAGGATATAATAATCCTCCCAGCTGATAAAGGAAACTCCACTATAGTAATGAACACAGCAGAATACAAGGAAAAAATGACAAATCTACTAAAAAACCCGGCCTACAAACTCCTAAGCACAGATCCTACCACCTACCTAGAAAAAACCACCAAATCTAAAATCAAGGCCTCTCCCATCAGCGAAGAAATCCAGCAAAAAATCATCCCCAGAGAAAAATCCTCCATATGTCCAAAACTCTATGGCCTTCCAAAAATACACAAAGAAGGAATACCTCTCAGGCCAATAGTCAGTTCTATAGGCTCCCCTCTACAAAACCTTGCCAAATTTTTAGCCAAATACCTTCAACCATATACAGAAACTATTACCTCATATGTTCAAAATTCATCCCACTTTATACAAATAATTAAAAAACAAAACCTACAACCCGATGACCTACTTGTAAGTTTCGATGTCGTGTCCCTGTTCACACAAATACCTATTACAGAAGCCTTGACAGCTATCCAAGACAAACACAAACCCCCCAAATATATCCTAGACCTTACCAACCACTGCCTGACCAATACATACTTCATCTATAATGAACAAAGATATAAACAAATAGAGGGAGCCCCCATGGGATCACCTCTATCACCTGTCATAGCCAACCTCTATATGGAATATTTCGAAAATAATGCTTTAGAGCAAGCCAAATACAAACCCAAACTTTGGCTGAGATATGTTGATGATACCTTTGTAATTTGGCCACATGGTAAAGAAAAACTAGACAATTTCCTCACTCATCTCAACAGCCTACACCCCAAAATACAGTTTACTATGGAAACAGAAATCAATGATCAACTTCCCTTTCTAGATGTACTGGTCTATAAAAAACCCAATGGCAGCCTAGGACATACTATCTACCAAAAGAAAACCCATACCAACCGTTATCTAAATGCACACTCACACCACCACCCCGCACAAATCACCTCAGTGGCCAAAACTCTCATCACCAGAACCAAACGCTTAGCTGACCATGAGCACTTAAAAACTGAATTGAACAAACTCAAAGATGTACTAATTTCTAATGGATTCAAAGAGAAAACAATAACAAACCTAATCAATAAAGAGACACCCCCCAAAAAACAAGATCAAGAACAGGACAATGGCACCACCATCCTTCCTTACATCAAAGGCACCACGGATAAAATTAGTAAAATTCTACAAAAACATAACATCAAAACCTCATTTTGCACTAACCAAAAAATATCTAATATCCTAAGGAGCCCCAAAGATAAAATCCAATTAGAATACCAAGGAATCTATGAAATCCCTTGCAAAACATGTGCAGCCACATACATTGGACAAACTAACCGAAGAGTGAGCCAGCGCATGGCAGAACATATGAATGCAGTCAAGAAACAGGAGAAGACCTCCTCCCTTGTCCAGCACATTAAAAGAACAGGGCACGAAATTGACTTTGAAAAAACTAAATTACTCCACAAAACAGAGAATTTATATAAAAGAATCTCTCTAGAAGCTATCGAAATTGAAAAAAGATCTTTTTGTTTAAATAAAAGGGATGATACCTCGCGCCTGCCA